>NC_092394.1:61719858-61997629 GCF_030028105.1 Mobula birostris
TCTAAATTTCATTTAGCAGCAATGAACACAACTTACCACACAGTGAGAGTCACAAACAGGACGTGCCTGTGGTTTTAGCTTTCTGCGGAAGAATTCACTGAGGTTTCGATAGTGCTGCAAATCTTCAACCGCTGCTTCCTTCATATTGACCCCAAATGTCCATATGTACAAATTATAGACTGGCTTCCGCATCCAGCTGGGTAACTCCACTTGATTGAGCCGGCCCCATGCACGAGACAGCAACCGGGTGGGAATTGTTTTATACAGACCAACCTGCAAGATTCAGACAGGCTTCGTTAAACACCTGATACCAGCAGTGCTCCTGATTCAGGGGAGGGAGTTCAAAGGTTGAAAGGACATTCTTTAAAACCAGTCTTGCATGGAAAAACAATGCCCACTCATTCAAATATCAACAAATGTCACAATATACAATTAGGAGAATGGTTTTTATAGGAGACTGCTTCACAGAGGAAGTTCACATCAGCACATTACCTACAGATCACATTCCTTGGGAAGGATTCTCAAATATAGTTTCAAATGAGTGCAAGTTATTACTGAAGCAGTGGTACTTTGCTTTTGAAAATTAATTAATGCAAACTCCAAACATACAGAAATGTTACAAAGCTGTCCCCAATAGCTCACACCAAATAATTTTTTCACAGTCAGCAAAGCATTCCTGCTTCAACACTGCAACTCCTCAACACCAGCTTGTGAGGTCTGTGAATCTCAAAGCGGTCCAAGGGGAACAGGCAATATCAATGGGCAATCCAATCATGTCAATCACAGGGAAATGTAAAATATCTGCTATGGGGATGGAGAGGAGCTACTATGAGCCACCCAACCCTGTCTGTTTGCTTCACCTTCTGAGCAAAGCTTCAAATAACAACTGTTTAATGATCAAACACCACTCTTATTAATTCTAAACATCAGTACCTACAGAATTAACATTCCAACTCTATAAGTTCTACACAAGTATAGAATTACCTGAAATTCAAACAGTGACTGACCTCCTGAGCAGTCACTGTATTTTCCTTTTGCTCGATTACGGGCAAAAATAATATCCCATATACTTACATCTGAGAGAGAGCAAGAGTAAGCAAAATAAAACTCTATATACATTTAGGTCGAAGAAGAAAAGCAGAGTTAATAATTCTGTCTCCACAGATGTTACCTGATCCATCCAACACTTAAAGCATTGTTTTACAAACTTACATTAGTTGCCCTATTTTGCTTTGTATTTCCATTTATACAATTTCCTTTAAAACAGAAATTGGTCCAAATTGCTTCACAGGAATATTACTAAACAAGATTTGTTTCTCTTAAAATAATAAAGAAAGGTATGGACAAATAGATGGGTTTCAAGGAATGTCTCAAAGGACGACAAGCTTAAGAGAATAGCAGAGCTGGGCCCCAAAGTGCAAAATTCTTAAGGGCAAAGAATGCAGGACTGAAGGTGCTGTATTTAAATGCGCGTAGCTTTCGGAATAAGGTGGATGAATTCATGGTACAATTACAGATTAATTCATGGCTGAAAGAAGGCCGTAGCTGGGAACTTAACATCAAAGGATATACTTTGTATAGAAAGGACAGGCAGGAAGCCATAGGCGCTGGTGTGACACTGTTGGTTAGGGTTGGAATTACATCTTTAGAAAGAGGTGACATGGGGTCAGAGAATGTCAAATCTTTGTGGGTGGAGTTAAGAAACTGCAAGGCTGAAAAAAGCATTATCATATATAGGCCTCCAAATAGTAGCCAAACTCTGGGGCTGGCATTGCAAAGGGAACTGGAAAAAGCATGTAATAAGGGCCATATCAAAATTGTAAGGAACTTCAATATGCTAAATGATTGGGAAAATCAGGTTGGTGTCGGATCGCAAGAGAGGGCATTTGTTGAATGCCTATGAGATGGCTTTTCAGAGCAGTTCATGCTCGAGCCTACTTCCCTCAACCGCAGGACTCTGCAGAGAGTGGTGCGAACAACCGAGCACATCTGTAGATGCGAACTTCCCACTATTCAGGACAATTACAGAGACAGGTGTGTAAAAAGGGCCCGAAGGATCATTAGGGATCCAAGTAACCCCAACCACAAACTGTTCCAGCTACTACCATCTGGAAACGGTACCACAGCTTTAAGGCCAGGACCAACAGGCTTTGGGCCAGCTTCTTCCACCAGGACATCAGACTGATTAATTCACGCTGACACAATTGTATTTTATGCTATATTGACTGTCCTGTTATACATACTATTTGTTACAAATTTCTATGAATTTCACATTGCACATTTAGATGGAGACGTAACGTAAAGATTTTTACTCCTCGTGTATGTAAGGAATGTAAAAAATAAAGTAAATTCAATTTAAAGAAATGGCAGATGAACTTCATAAGTACTTTGCTTCAGTCTTTACTGCGGAAGACACTAGCAGCGTGCCAGAGGTCTTTGAGCAGGAGTGAGAGCGTTGCTATTACAAAGGAAAAAGTGCTAGGCAAACTCAAAAGGTCTTAAGGTGGATAAATCACCTGGACCAGATGGACTACATCCCAGAGTCCTGACGGAGGTTGCTGAAAAGATAACAGATGCATTGGTCATGACGTTTCAAGAATCACTTGATTCTGGCATGGTCCTGGAGGACCGGAAGGTTGCAAATGTCGCTCCACTCTTTAAAAAAAAAGGGAGGACGACAAAAGAGAGGATGTTATAGGGCAGTTAGCCTAACCTCAGTGGTTGGGAAATTGGAATCCATTAAGGATGAGGTTTTGGGGTACTTGGAGACTAGTGATAAAATAAGTCAAGGTCAGCATGGTGTCTGTAAAGGGAAACCTTGCCTGACAAATCTGTTAGAATTCTTCAAGGAAGTAACAAGCAAGGACAGTGGATGCCATTTACTTGAATTTTCAGAGCAGTGATCCTGAGGTGCATTAGGGTGCAGGACATTGCAGGCTGAAAGTGGGGAAGTCACAGGATTTAAAAGAATGATAAAAGTTTTGAATGGACTCGGAAGCAGGAGGCAATGAGCCAGGTTGACAGGCCAACACCTCGTCCAAGGAATGCAAGCTACAGATGTGATGACAGGAAATACATTGCCTGGTTCAGCTGGGGAAACGATGAGCAACACACACAAATTGCTGGAAGAACTCCGCAAAAGAGCAGAGGTAGAAGCAGGCAATTATAGAGACGGAGAAAACGTGGCACCATCCCAAGGCTGTCATCAATTTGATTCAGTCTCAGGTATTTTCCAGAAAGAACATCGATATTAGATATTTTAGTGGCACTTAGGGCTTCACTTTAAAAAAAATAGCACTAAGAGACTACATGCCAGAGTGAGGGGAGAGGTAGCATTAATTACTGGGTAAGGGGGAAGAGAGTGACCGAGTCATCCAAGTTTATTGTCTCTATATACAACCAAACTGTATATACTTGTAATGCCCTGGTTCATATTTTTTTTACTGTTATGCTGTATCTATTCCATTTTGTGCAGCTCTGTGAGAGCTGTTTGTTCTGCTTTCAGCCTGTTTGGGTTATTGTTGAAGATAAGGGATGATGTGGAATGTGTGCCATCCAATTAATGGGAGGTTTTTCTTGGTGAAGGACAATAAGGTTGGTCTTGGGCTTGTTCTGCGGGAGATGAAGAGAGAAGACACTGGGGAGAACCGGTCACAGCACATGATCTGGTGGGAGACCCGTTTGTTCGAGATGGTTTGCGACATTCAGAAGGTGGTGCGTGCTTTCACGTTGACCAAGGACCCAGCGCGTGAGTGATAGTGAAGTTCAAGATGAGCTCCAACTTCTGCACATCTGACTGTTTAATTAAAGGGGGCCCTTTTCTTGGTGTTATTCTTTACTAGTCCTTAGTTAAGATTCATAAATATAATTCATTTAATAGTATGCAGTTAACTGTCTGCTATTTTGTGGCATTAATTTATAACAGGGTGACAAACAGAGGTTTGGGGCGGGATCCAGAGCACCTCAATCTCTAAAGCCTGGTGGGGCCAGAGGCTGTTGTCTTCCCTAGACTTTCACAGTCAAGGAAACGGGGGTATTTAATTGTGTGTGTGTGTGTGTGTGTGTGTGTGTGTGTGTGTGTGTGTGTGTGTGTGTGTGTGTGTGTGTGTGTGTGTGTGTGTATATATATTCACACGCATATACATATACAAACCAAACAATGTTCCTCTGGACCACGGTGCACCCACAAAACGTACATCACACACAGCACATACACCAAAATATTATGCCATAAACAAGTTAAAAATATAATTCAAATTCATGTAGTAGAGGACAGCACAGATAAACAGTAAACAGCTCGCTGTCCTGGTGACCAGACCTCGGTGGTGGCAGGATATTCAGTCATCTCACAGCCTGAGGGAAGAAGTCTGGCAGTCCCAGTCCTGATACTCCTGTACCTCCTGTAGTGGGTCAAAAAGATTGTGGGGTGTGTGTTAGGCCTTTTCAACAATGCCTTGGGCCCTTCATCTTCATCTGCAATGCTCCCGGTAAATGTCACAAATGGGGGAGGGAGATCCCGGTGATCCTTTTGGTGGTTGGTCCTGCTGATATGGTTAAGAGTGTGGAAGAAATGCTGGGGAATAGAATGATTGGATAATCTCATCCATGGCAAAAGGAGAAGCAAAGGAATACACTGTGCCCACTTGTGGCAAAGGTTTCAGCTCAAAGTTTGGGGAGTGGGTAGTTAAGATTCATTGCTCTAGCAAGGTCTCAACAATGAAAGGAACAACAGCTATTCATAACACCCCTCGAACCTACTCTATCATTCCATAAAATCGTTGCTAATCTAATGCTGGTCTACCTTTACTCTACTGTTTTTTCTGAAAACCTTATCAACCTTCCTTCCTTTGATCAATAAACTATTTCATCCTTGAATATATGCAATCGTCCTGTCTCCGCAATTCCTTTGGGACCAGATAATCCCAAACATTCACCACCTTCCCAAAAGAAATTTTCACCATCATAAATAATTGACCCTTTATCTAGAGGCAATGCTCCTCAGTTCTATTTCTCCAGCAGAAACATCCTCTTAGCATTCACTCTATATTGTATCCCCTCCCCTCACAGACCTTCTGAGTTAGTTTATCAGTATCTCACATTCTAACTTGACAGCACACCTGCTGAATCTTTCCTCAAGATTATCCCTTTATACCTGGAATCAACTGTTTGAACCTTGTTCTGCACCACTTCGAAAGCAAGTCTTTCTCCCCTTAAGTGGTAAGGCAAAACAAACAGTTCTGCAGGTGAGGTCTCACTACTGTCTCATACATTTGTAACAAGCCTTCACTACTTTTATATTTAATCAGCCCTAGAATTGCGTCAATAACCAACTTGTCTCCCAAATTACATGCTTTATCTCCAATTTAGTGTTACTTCTAAAGGAACAACAGAATCTCACTGAACATCAGCATTAAACAGTCTCATTGCATTTAAATACCCTGCATTTTTGTTTCTTCCAGTAGATAACTGCAATGCTCCACATTACTTGCACACTCCATCTATTTATATCCCTTTGCAGTCTCAGTGTTTTCCTCACTTTTCACCTATTCATAAATCCTCAGTAAAGTTCTGATGCCCAGTGCCTTTGCCGAAATCTTTAATTTAGACTGTAAATAGCAATTCCTGTTGTAAACACAGAAAATAGGTGCAGGACTAAGCCATTCGGCTCTTTGAGCCTACGCCGCCATTCAGTATGATCATGGCTGATCATCCAACTCAGAACCCTGTACCTGCCTTCTCTCCATACCCCCGATCCCTTTAGCCACAAGGGCCATATCTGACTCCCTCTTAAATATAGCCAATGAACTGGCCTCAACTGTTTCCTGTGGCAGAGAATTCCACAGATCCACCACTCTCTGTGTGAAGTAGTTTTTCCTCATCTCGGTCCTAAAAGCTTCCCCTTTATCCTCAAACTGTGACCTCCCCCCAGTTCTGGACTTCCCCAACATCGGGAACAATCTTCCTACATCTAGCCTGCCAAATCTCTTTAGAATTTTATACATTTCAATAAGATTCCCCCCTCAATCTTCTAAATTCCAGAGAGTATAAGCCTAGTTGATCCAGTCTTTCATCATATGAAAGTCCTGCCGTCCCAGGAACCAATTTGGTGAACCTTCTTTGTACTCCCTCTATGACAAGAAGGTCTTTCCTCAGATTAGGGGACCAAAACTGCACACAATACTCCAGGTGTGGTCTCACCAAGGCCTTGTACAACTGCAGTAGTACCTCCCGGCTCCTGTACTCGAATCCTCTTGCTATGAATGCCAACATACCATTCGCCTTCTTCACCGCCTGCTGTACCTGCATGTCCGCTTTCAATGACTGGTGTATAAAGACATCCAGGTCTTGTTGCACCTCCCCTTTTCCTAATCGGCCACCATTCAAATAATAATCTGTTTTCCTGTTCTTGCCACCAAAGTGGATAACCTCACATTTATCCACATTAAACTGCATCTGCCATGAATTTGCCCACTCACCTAACCTATCCAAGTCACCCTGCATCCTCTTCACAGCTAACACTGCTGCCCAGCTTCGTGTCATTAGCAAACTTGGAGATGCTGCATTTAATTCCCTCGTCTAAGTCATTTATGTTGTAAACAACTGGGGTCCCAGCACTGAGCCTTGCGGTACCCCACTAGTTACTGCCTGCCATTCTGAAAAGGTCCTGTTTATTCCCACTCTTTGCTTCCTGTCTGCCAAACAATTCTCTATCCACATCAATACCATACCCCCAATCCCGTGTGCTTTAAGTTTGCACACTAATCTCCTGTGGTGGGACCTTGTCAAAAGTCTTTTGAAAATCCAAATATACCACATCCACTGGTTCTCCCCTATCCACTCTACTAGTTACATCCTCAAAAAATTCTGATTCGTCAGACATGATTTTCCTTTCACAAATCCATGCTGACTTTGTCCGATGATTTCACCGCTTTCCAAATGTGCTGTTATCACATCTTTGATAACTGACTCTAGCATTTTTCCTACCACCGATGTCAGGCTTACCGGTTTCTAATTCCCCGGTTTCTCTCTCCCTCCTTTTTTAAAAAGCGGGGTTATGTTAGCCACCCTCCAATCCACAGGAACTAATCCAGAAGCTAAAGAGTTTTGAAAAATTATCACTAACGCATCCACTATTTCTTGGGCTACTTCCTTAGGTACTCTGGGATGCAGACCATCTGGCCCTGGGGATTTATCTGCCTTTAATCCCTTCAATCACCTAACACCACTTCCCTACTAACATGTATTTCCCTCAGATCCTCCATCTCACTAGATCCTCGATCCCCTACTATTTCCGGAAGATTATTTACGTCCTCTTTCGTAAAGACAGAACCAAAGGAGTTATTCAATTGGTCTACCATGTCCTTGTTCCTCATGATCAATTCACCTGTTTCTGACTGTAAGGGGCCTACTTTTGTCTTAACCAATCTTTTTCTTTTCACATATCTATAAAAGCTTTTACAGTCAGTTTTTATGTTCCCTGCCAGTTTTCTCTCATAATCTTTTTCCCCCTTTCCTAATTAAGCCCTTTGTCCTCCTCTGCTGGTCTCTGAATTTCTCCCAGTCCTTAGGTGTGCTGCTTTTTCTGGCTAATTTGTATGTTTCTTCTTTGGAATTGATACTACCCCTAATTTCCCTTGTCAGCCACAGGTGCACTACCTTTTCTGGTTTATTCTTTTGCCAAACTGGGATGAACAATTGTTGTAGTTCATCCATGCGATCTTTAAATGCATGCCATTGCATATCCACCGTCAATCCTTTAAGTATCATTTGTCAGTCTATCTTAGCTAATTCACGTCTCATACCTTCAGAGCTACGCTCCTTTAAGTTCAGAACCTTTGCTTCTGAATTAACTATATCACTCTCCTTCTTAATGAAGAATTCCACCATATTATGGTCACTCTCACCCAAGGGGCCTCGCACAACAAGATTGCTAACTAACCCTTCCTCATTGCTCAATACCCAGTCTAGAATGGCCTGTTCTCTAGTTGGTACCTCGACATGTTGGTTCAGAAAACCATCCCGCATATATTCCAAGAAATCCTCTTCCTCAGCACCCTTACCAATTTGGTTCACCCAATCTATATGTAGATTGAAGTCACCCATTATAACTGCTGTTCCTTTATTGCACGCAGTTCTAATTTCCTGTTTAATGCCATCCCCAACCTCACTACTACTGTAAGGTGGCCTGTACATAACTCCCACCAGCGTTTTCTACCCTTTAGTGTTATGCGGCTCTACCCATATCGATCCCACATCCTCCCAGCTAATGTCCTTCCTTCCTATTGCGTTAATCACCTCTCTAACCAGCAATGCCACCCCACCTCCTTTTCTTTCATGTCTGTCTCTCCTGAATATTGAATATCCCTGAACGTTGAGCTCTCATCCTTGATCACCCTGGAGTCATGTCTCTGTGATCCCAACTATATCATATTCATTAACAACTATCTGCACATTCAATTCATCAACCTTGTTACGAATGCTCCTTACATTGACACACAAAGCCTTCAAGCTTGCTTTTACAACACTCTTAGCCCTTATACAATGATGTTGAAAAGTGGCCCTTTTTGAGTTTTGCCCTGTATTTGCCTGCCTGCCACTTTTACTTTTCACCTTACTACTTTTTGCTTCTACCCTCATTTTACACCCCTCTGTCTCTCTGCACTTGTTCCCATCCCCCAGCCACATTAGTTTAAATCCTCCTGAACAACAGTTGCAAACGCTTCCCCTAGGACATTGGTTCCAGTCCAGCCCAGGTGCAGACCGTCCTGTTTCTACCGGTCCCACCTCCTCCAGAACTGGTTCCAATGCCCCAGAAATTTGAATCCCTCTCCCTTGCACCATTTTTCAAGCCACGTATTCATCTGAAATATCCTCCTATTTCTACTCTGACTAGCACATGGCACTGGTAGTAATCCAGAGATTATTACCTTTGTGGTCCTACTTTTGTATCCTACTAATTAAGGTTCACCAACCTGAAATGATCTGTTTTGTAAATCCGAAAATACAATTTATTCATTACAGTACTAAAGTATACATATAAATACAAAACATCAAGTAATCATTTTCATAACAGATGTTATTCCATTATTTAGCATTAACAGATCATCAAGCAAAGTTAAATAGTTCATGGTGTTTCTATGCAGATTTTAAGTCATAGTCATACTTTATTGATCCCGGGGGAAATTGATTTTCGTTACAGTTGCAACATAAATAATTAAATAGTAATAAAACCATAAATAGTTAAATAGTAATATGTAAATTATGCCAGGAAATAAGTCCAGGACCAGCCTATTGGCTCAGGGTGTCCGACCCTCCAAAGGAGGAGTTGTAAAGTTTGATGGCCACAGGGAGGAATAACTTCCTATGACGCTCTGTGTTGCATCTCGGTGGAATGAGCCTCTGGCTGAATGTACTCCTGTGCCCAACCAGTACATTATGTAGTGGATGGGAGACATTGTCCAAGATGGCATGCAACTTGGACAGCATCCTCTTTTCAGACACCACCATCAGAGAGTCCAGTTCCATCCCCACATCACTGGCCTTACGAATGAGTTTGCTGATTCTGTTGGTGTCTGCTACCCTCAGCCTGCTACCCCCAGCACACAACAGCAAACATGATCGCACTGGCCACCACAGACTCGTAGAACATCCTCAGCATCGTCCGGTAGATGTTAAAGGACCTCAGTCTCCTCAGGAAATAGAGACAGCTCTGACCCTTCTTGTAGACAGCCTCAGTGTTCTTTGACCAGTCCAGTTTATTGTCAGTTCGTATCCCCAGGTATTTGTAATCCTCCACCATGTCCACACTGACCCCCTGGATGGAAACAGGGGTCACCGGTACCTTAGCTCTCTTCAGGTCTACCACCAGCTCCTTAGTCTTTTTCACATAAAGCTGCAGATAATTCTGCTCACACCATGTGACAAAGTTTCCTACCATAGCCCTGAACACAGCCTCATCTCCCTTGCTGATGCATCCAACTACGGCAGTCATCAGAAAACTCCTGAAGATGACAAGGCTCTGTGCAGTAGTTGAAATCCGAGGTGTAAATGGTGAAGAGAAAGGGAGACAAGACAGTCCCCTGTGGAGCCCCAGTGCTGCTGATTACTCTGTCGGACACACAGTGTTGCAAACACATGTACTGTGGTCTGCCAGTCAGGTAATCAAGAATCCATGACACCAGGAAAGCACCTACCTGCATCGCTGTCAGCTTCTCCCCCAGCAGAGCAGGGCGGATGGTGTTGAACGCACTGGAGAAGTCAAAAAACATGACTCTCACAGTGCTCGCTGGCTTGTCCAGGTGGGCATAGACACGGTCCAGCAGATAGACGATGGCATCCTCAACTAGTCGGGGCTGGTAGGCAAACTGGAGGGGATCTAAGTGTGGCCTGACCATAGGCCGGAGCAGCTCCAGAACAAGACTCCCCAGGGTCTTCATGATGTGGGAGGTCAATGCCACCGGTCTGGAGTCATTGAGGCTGCTGGGGCGCGGCATCTTCGGCACAGGGATGAGGCAGGATGTCTTCCACAGCACAGGAACCCTCCGGAGCCTCAGGCTCAGGTTGAATACATGGCGAAGTACTCCACATAGCTGAGGGGCACAGGCTTTGATCACCCTGGTACTGACACCATCCGGTCCTGCAGCCTTGCTTGGGTTGAGACATTTCAGCTGTTTTCTCACCTGTTCGGCTGTGAAGCCCACCGTGGTGGTTTCATGTGGGGAAGGGGTAGAGTCATGAGAGCAGGGTGGGGGACTGTGAGGAGGGGTAGGAGGGGAGAGTGGAATGTGTTGGTTGGGGGCCGACAACAGAGGACTCGTGGAGGAGGGGCAGGGGCCACAATGTCAAATCTGTTAAAGAACAGGTTAAGTTCGTTGGTCCTGTCCACACTGCCTTCAGCTCCTCTGTTTCTAGTTTGCCAGAACCCAGTGATGGTCCTCATTCCCCTCCAGACCTCTCTCATGATGTTCTGCTGGAGTTTCCACTCAAGTTTCCTCCTGTACCTGTCTTTAGCCTCCCTGATCCTGGCTTTCAGGTCCCTCTGTATTGCCCTCCGCTCCTCCCTATTTCCATCTCTAAATGCCCTCTTTTTAGCGTTCAGGATGTCCTTAATGTCCTTTGTTACCCATAGCTTGTTATTTGAATAACAAAGGACAGATCTTGTCAGAACATTGCAGTCCACACAGAAGTTGATGTAACCAGTGATGCACTCTGTGAGCCTATCAATATCCTCTCCATGTGGCTCACAGAGTGCCTGACAGTCTGTCACCTCAAAACAACCCTGGAGCGCCTCATAAGCCTCCTCCGACCATTTTCTCACTGTCCTCGAGGTTGCAGGTTTACTCTTCACCAGAGACACGTAGCAGGGTTTTAGATGCACCAGGTTGTGATCTGACCTTCCCAATGGGGGCGGGGGAAGGGGAGAGGAGCTGTATGCATCCTTAATGTTAGCGTACATCAAATCCAGAGTCCTCTCCCCTCTGGTTGTACAGCTCACGTGCTGCATGAAGTTGGGCAGTGTTCTAGCCATGGTAACGTGGTTGAAGTCACCCGAGATAGTAATGAGGGCACTCGGATGCTGGGTTTATAACCTGGCTATGACGGTGTAAATGATGTTACACGCCAACGTCAGGTTGGCAGAGGGAGGGATGTACACAACAACCACAATTGCATGCGAGATTTCCCTTGGCAAATAATATGGCCGGAGTCCAAAAGCAAAAAGTTCAATATCCAGGCTACAAGCACGTTCCTTGATCGTAATATGCCCAGGATTGCACCATCTGTTGTTTACCAGAACCGCAAGCCCCCCTCCTTTACGCTTACTGCTCTCAGTGCAATTCCGGTCAGCTCGAATGGTCTGGAAGCCCTCTATGGAAACGCTTTGATCAGCTATGCCCTCCTGCAGCCACGTTTCAGTAAAACACATGACACTGCTCTCCCGAAATGTTCTCTGGCTCCTGACAAGCGCCATCAATTCGTCCATTTTATTACCCAGCGATCTCACATTGCCCATGATGAGAGAGGGGAGACACGGCTTATAACTTCTCTTCTCCATAAGCCTCTGTTGTCTCGACCCGGTCCTCTTCCCTCGCCTTTTTGATCCCCCTCTGCATCCTCTGTGTTTTCCTCCAGATTTCAGCCGGGGTGTCCGCTGCTCTGTTTGCTAAACCGGCCGGCATAAGTGCAATTAGCTGGCTCCTGGAATAAACAATGTGACCATCCTGCTGCCACGCTAACGAGACGTATCCGAGTGTAACTATTTCCAGCGCTAAAAAACCAAATAAAACTCTCTCCACCAGCATGTTAGAGAGGGTGCAGCTTCAACGTGTTACTGTGAGAAAAAAAAATACAACAAATAACCTGAGTTAAAAAGTTTAAAAAGAATCTTGACAGAGCAACTGTAACAGGCTGCATGCACGACCAGCACATGCGCACACCCTAACTAAAGGATGTGCAATAACAGAGCCCTAAATTGTGATCTTTCCAAAAAGTGATTACCCCAATATTTGGCTTTCTGTCAGCACACCTAATCTATCTCTGCAAACAAAGATTTTGGAACTAGGGATTTGTTCAGGTATAAATCTGACTACAACCACTCAAAACTGTCTTGGTTGTTCAGTTTTAAGGATTTGTACATTACTGTCTGGGCCAGCAGTAATGTGATATGCCAGAGTTGTACAGTACTGAAACATCCTATCATATCCACACTGACCTGTCTGTCATCTACACTAATCCCATTTGCACACATTAGGATCTTTCCGTGCCTTGCGTACAAGTGCCTGCCTGAATGAATCATAAAGTGCAGTAACTGTATTTGATTCCATCACCTGGCAGTGTTCTGGATATAACCATTCTATGAAAACCTCATCCTTAAATTTCCTTTAAAGCCTCTACAACTCACAATAAACCTGCACCCTTTCATTTTTGACACCCCTGGCATGGAACAATGATTGCAACTATCTTAACCTCTTGAGTGCCCCTACAACAGGGTTTCCTAATCTTTTTTATGCCATGAACCCCTACCATTAACCGAGCAGTTTGTGGACCTCAGGTTTGGAACCCGTCCTATAAGACTGTCCTTCAGTCTTGTTCATTCCAAGGAAAATAAGCCAAGCCTAAGCAATCTTTCCCCATAACTAAAATCCTCCAGTCCAGGAAATGTCCTGGTGATTCAACCATATTTTTCCTAACATGTAGCAATGAAAACTGCACGCAGTGCTCCAATATCATCCTTCAATCATTCTCGTCCTTCTGGTTAAGGTTTCTCCCTCAGTGCTCTGGGCAGCAATTTCAAGGATTTAGAGTCAGCGTACACCTGTTTGGTAAAGGTTACTGATATTCAGTGTGCTTACAGAGTAGCCTGGGAGAATAACTACAATACCATCCCACCTCCCCAAGATCTTGATGATGGGAAACCTGGTGATAGTGATACCACTCAATATGCAGTAGATGGTTAGATTCTCTTGCTGGAGGTAATAATCATTACCCATACATTAGCAACACAAATCCTACTTGCCACTTCCTAGCCCATTCCCAAATCATGTTTAGGTCCTACAAGTAGGGACTGCTCCAGCTGCTGAGAAGTCATTTATGGAATTGACCCTTGTGCTCTTTGATGAACACCTGACCATATAATGGAAGGAAGAAAGACCACTGATATAATATAATATGTTCAAGATGGTTAGGCCTAGGATACTTCCTGGAGTGATGTTGTAGGCTGGGATGACTCCAAACATTAGGGTGTTTTCCCCCTGGTGCCCAGTTTTTCTAGGGCCCTTTGATGTCAGAGACAAATGCTACCTTGATATCAAGTTTGGTCACACTTGCCTCACTTCATGAATTGAGCTCTTAGGTCCATGTTTGGAGCAAGGCTATAATAGGGTCTTGAGCTAAATGGTCCTCTCAAAACCCATAACCAGGTACCAAGGAGCAAGTTATTGATTAAGTATTGCTTGGTAAACTGTTGATGATACCTTCCAACACTTTACCGAAGTTTCAGCGTTGCAATTATCCCATCTAGATTTGTCCTAATGTTAATGAAAAGGATATTATTAGGTAGATGTCAGTGAACTAACTGTACTGACCAAGGGTGGAGTTAAGTTCTAAAGCAGAGGTCTTCAGTAACATGGCCAGATTGTTGTCTGGTCCTGTGACTTTTGTTTATCCAATGCTCTCTACTGTTTCTTCATATCACGTGGAGAAGAGAATTGGCTGAGGATGGGCTTCTCTGATGGCGTCATTCTCAGGAGGATACCTGGAACCACTACCAACCTGGATGAACGGAAGCTTCAGATTTCTCTAGCATTCCTGTGCTTAGCCCTGATATTGAGAATGGGGGTGCTCCTGCAGCCTCCTCATCCTGTTATGCCAGAAGTAACATTTTGATGCCCTACAAAACCACAAAAGAAAGTTAGGCTCCATGAATCATCCAACTTCTATGTTGAAAATCTAAATGAACTGCATCCACTCGTTCCCATCATCCGCAATTCCAATTACATCCTCAAAAACACCAAGTTTTTCAAACATTGTCTCCCTTTCTTAAACCATTGAGTCTGCTGAATTATCTTATGATTTTCTAACTCTTCTCTCATTACTTCTTCAAAAAAACTGATTGGAGAGATTCAGACATGGATTTTTGGGAACAACAGCAATTGAGTCTAGAAATTAGAAAATTGGTTTATTGTCACCAGTACCTAGGTTCAGTGAAAATCATCTTGCATAGATCAATTCTTTACAACAGTGCATTGAGATTAACAAGGAAAAACCATGAACAAAATGCAGAATATAGTATTCAGTTACAGAGAAAGTACAGTGCAAGGAGGCAATAAAGTACAAGGTCATAGTGACAGAGTCCACTTTCTATCATTATTAACACTTCAAAACCGGGAGCTTTCATTCTGAAGTCTGTGGGCTATTTCTACACTCCAAGCCCTGCCAGTGCATTGTGGCCCTCTCTATGTTAAACCCAAGCAGATTTGAGTACTGTTTTCTTTAAGAATATGGACTTAACGAAAGGGGAATTAGGCTTTGCTTTAAAAATTGACATTAAATAGCACTATTACTCTCAGATAAAATATTGTACAAGTTTCCATCTTAAACTTCCAAATTGAAAACAAAAGCTTGGTGGGTGTATAATGTAATTGTGGGAAAAGATCTCATTGTTTCAATGATTAGGCTTGAGTCAAAGCAAGCCCACAGCAAGCCAGAAAAGATCCTGGAAAGCTGACCAAGCTTGGTTAATGAGATAAGTTCTGAAATTGAAGGTTTTTTTGCTCCTAAGTTTCATTCCAAGATGACTCCACTAAAAATCGAGGACACTGTACATGACCCAATCAATTGATCTGCACTGAATTCTCAGCCTATCTTGTTTCATCAAATGAAGAGGAAGACCACAAACTAGATTTATCAATCAACTTTTCCAATGTCAAAAACCACTATACACATACAAGCCCAGATCCTGGTGTTCAAGAAGAAAAAAACATCGTAGGTCATGTTTTGAATCAGATGCAGCACTCCAGCAAAACTGATGGAATCGAATGACCTGTAACATTTTAGTCCAGCATAGTATGTTTGAAAGTGGAGCTGAGCCAAGAACATTACAATGCTGGCATCATAATATCTGCAACTCACAACAGTCTGAAAAGAGAAAATGGTCTGGTCACCACTCATTGCACTGACTGATGGGTTAGTTTCTATGCTTTGACTCAGTGTCTATACTCAACTTCAGAAACAATACTACCAAAGGAGGTGGCCACCTACTGATGTACAGTTGTGTGGTAGTTTCTAATTAACATAATTCCATGGATACAATTCAGATCCTTTCAACAAAGCAGGCAGAGGAGTGAATGCAAATCAGCGACAGACTTAATGAAACAGAAAACATTGGAAGCACTCAGCGGGCCAAGCTACAACTGTGGTAAGAGGAAGAGTTAACATTTTGAGTGAAAGACTTTTCATCCAAACTGTTTCTCCTTTTTGGATGCTACCCAGCTTCTTGAATGTTTCCAACTTACTCTGTTTTCATTTCAGATTTCTGTTATATGCAGTTGTTGATTGTCCCCAATCTGCTTCTCAGCAGCGTAGTCAGATAAAAATTAGATAGGACTGTACCTGGAGTGATCAATGCAGAGGTATTAATGGTAAGGACCATTTTACAGTCTGACCCAGACAGCACACAGGCACCAGCATTGAGCCAGTATTGGGGCATGAATAAGTATGATAAAAGCAGAATACACAAGCACGGTCAAAATCCAGACAGCTGCTTCCTTTATCAAAACAGTCATTAACATTATTACTCCCCACAAGTCACTGCTGGGTACAGAAACAGATGACAAGTATTGGTGGGTATACCATAAATCACAGCACATAATTATTCAGAGGTATATTGTAATGTAAACAGTAGGCAAGTTGTGGATGTCAGGATTAACCCTTTTCTCACCTTAACCCCCATCCCCTCAACAAACCTGGAAATAACACACACTTACCCTGCTTGTTGGTCGCCATCCTACTTTTGCAAGAGGCTTAAGGACACTAAATGGCAGGAAGAAATAGAGAAAAGACAGAGGCCAGGTACGGAGCTTGAGTGCAGGCTTGGACATACAGCTTAGCTGGCCTAACCTGCGTCGCAAAGCCAGCTGGGGGAAATGCAACCTGTGGAATTATACATATACAGCTGATCAGGCAATGGGATATCCCAAACATAATGTGACAGATTAACACACAAAATAACTCCGGTACAGGGCTTGAAGTTCAATTGCTTGCAGGGCGAGACACACCCAACTAGGCTTTTGAAAGTTTCTCACCATTTAGCTCAACTACACTTATCACATGTACAACTTATTGAACTTAAGTTGATGAAGCAAAGGTGAAGAATCACAACAATTCCTCCCCTCTTTTCATATAGTGAGCCTTTACAAATAAGTACTAACTTAAATTAGTGTATGCACATTGCTCTCAAAAACACCGAGCTAAAACAAAAGTGCTCAACAGTATTGCCTTTACACTGGGGCTGGGGGGAAAGCAGAGGCTTTAATTTTGTTGCCTTAAAACTCATTTCATTGAAAGTGTCCAACCTTTCCGAAGCACGTGATCAACCAGTCAAGCCTGCTCCACCATTCATCAATATCATGCTGATCTCCCATTCTCCAGCATTACATCCCATGATTCCACCCATCTGCTATTCACATCTACAAGTATGTTTCTTTTAATCTGAGGAGATAGGTCCAAATTCTGAGCAACCCAAGTTATTTTTTTACAAAACTGCCCTAAACTCCCAGTGAAGAAACTTCTCTGTATTTTAATCTCAAATGATCAACCCCCATTCTGAAACTGTCTCCCCAGTCCTAGAGCTTTTAGAATTTCATTAGCATCAGTGAGACCTCCTTTAATTTTTCTAACTCCAGAACAAACAGGATGAGTTTGCAGAACAGCTCTTCCCCCTGCATGCATTTCTGTATGACTTTGCGCACCATGCTGCATGCCAATTTTGTGAATCATGATCTCAAAAGGATTTATTCAACAATAGCATCAAAAAAAGTCCAGAACAGGATTCCAGAGATTTTGTAGAGATTCCATTCCACAATATTACATCTATTCTCTATAAACAGCAGCTGGACAATTAGACAAAAGTAAGTTTCTCTTTGGTTGAACAGATCATCACATAATTGGGAAGGGGCAAATCAAGCACAATGTCCAAAATAGAACCAAAAAGTTAGACCTATTTTGTGGGACCTAAATTGTAGGAATAGATTGGGGTGATGAGCAAGCTCGGTGCTATGTTGGGAGTTGTAGGAATGGATTGGGTAATGATTGAGGTCAGTGCTACGTTGGGAGTTGTAGGAATGGATCGGGGTAATGAGCTCAGTGCTACATTAGGAGTTGTAGAAATGTATTGGGGTAAAGAACTCAGTGCTTCATTGGATCTTTGTCAGCATCTGACGCTGCCCAGAGCTGGACTAAGAATGCTAGATGCAAGAAGAGAATAAATTTCCAGAACAAATTCTATCCTGTGAGGTTGCTGACCATGCAGTTCAATTGATTTTAGTGCTACCCAAGTATCTAAATTTCACAAAAACCTTGAGTGTGTCACAAGTATTTGATAGGACCTAGGACAAGTCTATCTTTGATGACATCACTTGATTACATATTCCAGCAAACACTGCTGAATAGCATTTGGGAGTGGGAACTCCGACACACGTCCACCATTTACCTAAAAAGGATGTGACCAATTATCAAGGGATGAGGAGTTTGACCCCAAGCTAATTTGAATGCAAAGCTAAGCTCATGATTTGCTGCGGTACATGCACACTGGATAAAGAGAGACCTTACTGATGTCGGTGATAAAAATGAACGCATTCATTCAAATAGTACCCCTTCAGGCTCTAATGCCACACTCTGCCCATAATTAAATTTGAAGCAACTGGTTAATCCTTAACAAAAGGAGGAACAAATTGGTACCTAGAAGGCATACTGGTGATTAGAATAGGAACAACTACGACACTTCCCTTCATGATTCCTATGGAGTATGGAAATGCTCTCTCCTCTGTAGCAAGGTATGTCAGCCAGAAGTAATCAGGATGACCCAACTGTGCTAGCTTATCAGTGCATAACAGGCAGCTTATGTGTTGGTACTGACAAAAGATGATCTCATTGCAACAAATGATTCTAAGTGGGCTTAATAGGATTGTTGCTATGAGCATGTGATCTCCAGTGGGAGAAATCTCGAATGAGCAGGCCATAGTTTTAGAATAAAGGATGGCGATGAGGAGGTAATACCTTCCCTCAGTATTTGAGTCCTCTGGATTCTCTGTTCCAAGTCATTAAGTACATCCAAGGCTGAGATATTGAAAAAAAAATCAAGGCTTACAGGGATCAGGCCAGAAAGTGGAGATGAGGCCTAAATCAGGTCAGCCATGACCTTAGTGAGCAGCAGAACAATCCTAAGAGTCAACCATCTGCCTGACTGCTGCTCCTAGTCCTTATATTCTCATATCTTAGGCAAGAGCTCAAAGGAATATATGGCCTGTTGTATGAGGGGGGAGGCAATGAAATATAACTCGTGGTAATGGCAGTATTTAAAATATCCAGGATGATTCAAAATTCATGTTGACTATAGATTGCATGATGTGGCACCAATGATCTTGTGATACAGCAATGAGATAGATTGGACAAGCACAGAAGATGCTCCATAGGGTAGAAAGGGGAGACTCGCCCAAATCTATAGACTCTGCAACAACGGAAGCTGGAAAATGCTCATTCTCAGAGGAAGAGCAGGATATCTTGGTCAGTGCTGCTCCAGTGGGCTGGAGAACAGGAAATGCACGAACAAACTTTACATGAAATCAGAACCTGGATGGGACAGGAGTGAATGAGCTAAGCATGCAGCAAAAGGAGGAATTAAGTGGTCAAGTCTTTAAGAAATTCAATTTGCCAAATGTGCTTCAGTTTTGATGTTGTAATTTAACAAACAATTTTTGGCATATTTTGTGTTAATTTCAAGCCTTATTGTAAACAAAATTGGCCCTCCAGAGTGCTCTATTAATCAATAACTACAAATCATTGTGTCAAACACATCAGGCACAATCACCTAATGCACACTGATATCCAGTCAAACCTCTCAAAGCTTGCAAAGAAAAGTGGTCTTGTATAATCCAGGAAACCCAAATCATTAAAACTCATATTAGCTCTCAGCCTTACTACTGGAACATTTTTGTTTGAGAAGCCCTGCGCCCATCTGGCTCTAAAAGGGTTATTTATTACAATGCTTGGAAAGCGAACTTCGATAATACAGTTTAATCGAGGGGCTAGGTTTATGGAGGAACCTCACCAGGAAAACACGTCGAATCTAATGTTTGAATATTTTAAACTGATACCGAACAATCTGTGGGCAGTCACAAAACTGTATCCACCCCCTAGGGTCAGTGTGACCAGGAGGGTACTGTATTTTCATGAGAAGGAACCACATCTTCAAACACGAATATAAATACATGCAGTCCTCCCCATTTAACCCACACAATGGCAAGGTTCTTTAATTCCTACAATTAGTTCTGCATTCTTCTTTATGACATCCTGTATATTTCCATGACAGACGGACTAGTAATTAACTCCTCCCTGCCTTTCACTGCTTCTGATTAGCACTGACAGTAATATTTGCATTTATTGCTTTAAATTATTTATAAAGCATAGCAAAAACAAACTTCCCTTAGCTGTTTATTGCCTCCATCCCTATGACACCTTCCTAAACTGCTGAGAGGAAATCCAACACTTACCAGAATCGCACCATCTTCCTGCCTGGCACGCTACACATTTGCTGTACACTGATTTCACCGTGCTTCCCCCAGACATGAGCCATCTCCCCCCCTCCCCTCTCCACTGCAGAGAGTAGTCAGCCAATCATCAGCAAGCAGCATCACTGCATAGAAACACCAATCACTCTCTTCTGCATCCTCTCAGATCCAACTCGCAACTTTATAAGCAATGAATCACAGTTCTCCTGCCAGCATCTTCCTCCTCCCTCCATCATTCCAACAAGCCTCCTCATTAAGGTAGCTCCTACAGGCATTTTCTTCCTCCTCCCTTGCCATTCCCACAAAACCATTCCCTCTTTGCCTCAGCCCCCTCCCCAGGTAGGAAAGAAGCAAATCCTGTGTATCCCATCTCAGAAATCGCCAGTCTCTGGTCTCCAAGCTGTCCCCTTTCTCTACCTAACATCTTCCACGCCCCCCCCAGACATTGTGCCAGTATCCCTACACCCTTTCATATGTAACCTTACTAGAACCTTTCCCCGTCCCATCAACCATAACAAAATGGTCCACCTCTCGCAAATGTCTCCTGCCTGTATCAGTCTGCACCTCTTCCTTCCCTGCAAACTGGCATCTTCTCCTCCACAGGAAACTCCCACTGTAAATCACAACTCCCGAGAAGATACTTCCCCCCAAATGCAGACACTGCTGGTTTGCACACTGCTCTTGACACCACAGCTTTCCAGGTTCCCTACAGACAGCGTCTCCCAGACAGGTAACAACAGCCAGCAGCCTTCAATCTATCGTCACCCCAAGTACCCGGCCCTAATCTAGTAGAAACCTCCCTTGCCTAGAAGATTCCCCACACCCCACCACTGGTGACCTAGGAGTTCCCCCATCTTCCCTGTGAGCAGTGATATGACATCCTATCCCTCAGTACTGTCAGCCTCTTCGGCCAAGTGGGATCTCTCCCCGCCTCCATCTACTGGCGGCACCCTCTGACCCTTCCCCCACCCACCCACCCCACAGACGGACCCTCGGACCAGAAGCTCCTCCTCCCTATCCCACTAGCAGCCTCGCCGCCGGGGTGACCTCTCCATTCGAAGGAAACTGTCCGCAGGATCCTGCCCATCCCGCTAATACTTTCTCCCGGACGACTGCTGCTCTCAAGTGCTTCCCGAGCCGGTTACCGTCACCGGGTCGGCTGTCGGATTTAGCCCGCCGGCCCTATGCAGCGGCGAGGCGGGGATCAGTTCCCATACCTGAAGCGTGCCTGCCTGCTAGAGCCCGCACCAGTGGACGCCAGCGGCCCGTCGGCGGGATGCTGCTCTGCTGGGCTTACTTCGATGCAGCGGGCCCTCCGGACGCGAGCTTTAACTTTATGCAGGTTGTAACAGGTGGGAATGTGTGGCAAGCACTTGCGGCATCTCACCATTTTCCTCCCTTCCGCGCCGCCGGCCGCCCCTGCAGCTGCGGGCTCGGTGGACACATGACCGGCTTCACCAGCCCGGCTCCGGCCGTCCGATCCGCGCCGCGCCGCGCCGCGCCGCCCCGCCCCGTGACGTCACCGCCCAAGGACGCCACCCGCCGGCGTGCCCGTCTCAGAGTGAAGCCGGTCGCCGTAATTCATTTATTGGTTGTGGTTAGAGATGCGGCCCGGTAACAGGCCTCTCCGGCCCAACAACACACTCGCCACCAGTGCATAAACGCCGCTCCTTTCGATCCAGCTTCGCTGTCTGGCGAGTCCCATTCTAATATGGCCCTAATGGTGTTCTTCAACGATAAAAATGTTTCCCTCCAAGCCATAAATAACTTGTCAGTTCTATTTGGTCACTCCGCGGCTGTTATCCCTCCCACCTTAGTCTGGCAACTTCCACCTTCCTTTTCAGACCTGAAGAAGGGTCTCGGCCCAAAACGTCGACTTTAATTCAATTCCAAAGATGCTGCCTGATCTGCTGAATTCCTCCACCGTTCTGTATTACACTAAAACATATTACCTTGTACAACTGTTGTAAAACCTTGCAACTTCTTTGCCACTTGCCTCCATAAAGCCTACATGACTTACAAAACCCTAAAATATTCAAAGCAGTTTATAGTCAATGAATTGTAGTCACTAATGTAAAGATGGAAACAAGTGTAATTAATAAAAAGTAGAGTTTAAATGCTGTGTGATTGTGAAAGTTTAAGTTGAATGTTGTTAATTTTAGATCTTTACCACTGTAATGTAGCTGTTAGTGCAATGCTATTACAGCTCAGGGCATCATTGAATTTTGAATTCAATTCCAATGCTGTCTGTAAGTATGCTCGTCCTTCCTGTGACTGTGTGGGTTTCCTCCCACAGTCCAACGACATACCAGTCATTGTAAATTAGGCCAGGGTTGCTGGGTGATGTGGCCCAGTGGGCTGGAAAGGCCTGTTCTGCACTGTATCTCTAATAAGTTGCATGTCTCCATATCAGATGAGGGATTGCTGCACGGCTATGATGACCACAGCACAATTATCTGCTAATTTTCTCTATCATGGATCTCTTGTACAACAGGCTGTGGGCCAGGATCCCAGCAACTATCAGTGCCTTCAAATGACAGGAATGGATTGAGTCAACATCTCCTTTCCCATCTAGTAGAAATGTATCACAACAGTAAATACATTGAGCAGGGTAATACTGAAACACATAGAACAGAGGTTTAATCATAGTATGTGTGGATTACTCATTTATTTTCATTTTTATTAGCCTTGATATACTTGAGACAAGAGGAGGCTCTGCTGTTGATCAATGAACATGAACTAAGTCCCAGTGATGTGTGGGAGCATGCAAGTGAAGTCACAACTCTGATCCATCTCACGGGATGGTAGCCCCTTGTGCTGCCCTGTTGATAGGCACTCCCTGCACTGATTGCCACTGCCTGTGCTCTTTGCACTGGCAGTCACTGCTCATTTTTATATGTTACGTTTAACATATTTCACTGCCAAAAGATGCTTGATGGGAACGTCGTCAGGCAAAATGTAACACAGAACGTTTTTAGACCTGGTGACCAAAAGCACATCTTAAGAGAATCTTAAAGAAAAAAGTTTAATTAGAGACCAGGAGTGTTACGAGGAGATTCCAGAACTTTTTAGGGAGCTGAAGGTACAGGAGTCAGTAGTGGAGCACATAAAAATCAGGAATGCTCAAGGCCTCATTTAGAGGGCCAAACACCTGAAGATTGTTGGTCCGAAGAAATGGAGATGTTCATATGCGAATCTGAAAGTAGAGATGCCACACTTAAAACTGATGTGTTTAATCAAGAGCCAAATGAGCTCAGGTGTATTGGTTGCACAATTTGGATACTCTACAAGCACAGGTTCACTACAGATAGTATGCTTGTGACAGTGCATTGAATAGTTAAATACAGAGACAGCAAAGTCCTGGATGAGATGAGGTTGGAGTGTAACATAACTGGGAGAAATGTACATAGTTCACAACCACCGCGACTGAGTTGGGCTTTCAGTTTAAGAGGCTGGTCTGACATGGTGACATTATTATGTACAGTAAAGAGTTTTAACGCACTTTTATGTGTAGGTTATGGAGTTCAATAAAATTTGTTACAGGTTCCATTAAACATAAAATGCCTCACTTCATTTTATTTGCAAAACCCTACATTATTGACCCCGATGCTCTAGGACGATTCCAGAGTTATTGAACATGTTGAAAGTGTCAGAGTTTTGGGAGCAAAATGCCATCGCTTGGCTTGTACAAGCGGAGGCTCAATTCATGCTTTATGAAATCCCTGCCAACGACACCAAATTCTACTAATGTAAGCATTGCTCAGCTGTTCCATGGCTGTGAGAATGGTGAGCCCGCTTGAACACTCACCTGAACATGACAAATACCGATCATGAAAAACTCACCTTTTACAAACTTTTGGGCTATTGGACTCTAAACATACCAAATAATCGCTCTCGTTACCCATCTCGGCCTTCAGAAATCACCATCCTTGTTTTATTTTAAAGGAACTATAGGGAGCTTGCTAAGATGGCCAACAGTCTACTCAGCTAGGCAGCAGTGCATCATTCCTCCTCCTTTCTCTACCCCAATCAGCAAGGTCCCCAACATAAGGACACCTGCAGCTGTAAACAGACAATGCTGATTCTGCACTTTTACCACGCTCCCTTTGATACAAACTCTAAGAAGAGCCAACACTGTACAACTTCGACACTGCCAGTGCATTGGGGCATTAGAGGTCTGACAACACCGTGGATTCCTGCTGCCAGGGATGTCTACTATTCATTACAGACAACCTTTCAGGGTGACGTTTCTTGTGTGCTATGGATGCTCAAGAGTGTGCTACCAATATTGCCTATGATGAGAAGGCAAAGAGTGATGAAACCTCACTGGAGGCTGCCAATGGCGGCAGCCACAGTAGGATCCAGACTTTTGGACACAACGGCTGACATTCTGCTTCAGTGGGCAACGCTACATGTGGGACTTCAACCTGGCTAATGTGGCTAGACCTCTACTTGGTGCAGATTTCCTGTGTGCTTAAGGACTGTTAGTCAATCTCAAGAACTGATGTCAAGGACTTTGGGTTGTTAACCAGCTCCCCCAGTAAGTTCCCCACAACAACTATGTCAAATGCATGCACCATTGCATGAGAGTTTACTCAACTGCTGGACGAATTCCCAAACCTCACCAAGCCCACATTCTCCACTACAGTCACAAAACATGGAGTTGAGTATCACATTCCCACAACTGGCCAGTCCATGCCCACACGAGTAGATTGGACCCAGAAAAGTTGGAAACCATGAAGGTTGAGTTTGCCAACATGGAGAGAGTCGGCACTGTACACCAGTCGAATATCCGCTGGGCTTCACCCCTAAGTCCAATATCAAATATCTGCTAGGCTTCACCCCTAAGCCCATGTGAGGATTACAAATGCCTTATCGAGGCCATCACTCCTCGATACTTGGTCTCAACATTCAAGACTTTTCAGCACATTTAGCCAGAAAGTTAATTTTTCCAAATTCAATCTAGTTAGGGGCTAACATCAGGTGCCTGAGGGCTAGGAGAACATTCCCAAAAACAGCTGTGATAACACCTTTTGACCTTTTCGAGTTTCTGCGCATGCCATTTGAACTGAAAAATACAGCAGACTTTCCAAAGGCTGATGGACTGTATTAAAAGATTTTCTTTTTGGTTACGTGGAAGATATACTTGTCACCAGTGTGTCCAAATCCAAACATGCATTTCATCTCTGCACGCTTTGAGCACTTAAGCTGACAGGGGTTGACTATTTTCGACTGCATACCTGGCCTCTTGCATCCCAGCCAGAAGACCTCACAGAAACTGGTTGCACTAAAGTTTGTTTGGCATGGCCTCAGAAAGGACGTGTGTGATTGGACTGCAGCCTATGTGGAGTCCCAGCGGGCAAAAAACTGTCATGTTCAGGCACCACTGCCATCTTTTGAGGTCCCTGAGCGACAGTTTGACCGTGTCAATGTGGACCTCGTTGGTCCTCTTCCTCCCACCCCTCCCATGGTTTCACACACCTTCTTACCATGGTGGACCATACCACCAAGTGGCCACAGGTCGTCTGCCTAGCACCAACAACGGCCGCAGACGTGGCTTGGGCGATCATCAGCATCTGGGTTGCTCAGTTTGGCACCTCATCTGTTATTTCCTCTGACCATGGCCCCCAATTCATATCAGACCTCTGGGCAGTGATGACCCAGAACCTCGGCGATAGGCTACATCACACCATGGTATATCACCCCTAGTCCAATGGTCTATGTGAGCAGTTCCATCGCTCCTTAAAGGCTGCTCTGAGAGCTTCCTTGACAGACTAGTGGTGGCACGATCATCTCCCACGGGTCCTGCTGGGGCTCAGAACAACCTCAAAAGAGGACCTGCAGTCACCCACAGCTGAGTTGATATACGAACAGCCGTAATGAATGCCGGGTGATTTCATTGCTGAAGCCATGACTACCTGCTCAGCCTCTCAACAGCATTCCACCCTCTTCAGTAAATTCAATTCCTTTTCACTCATTCCTACCTCCTATCAGGGCATAAAGGACTCTTGAGTTCTTGTTGACCTACATTCAGCTCATTTGTTTTCATCCGCCATGATGCACACCAACATCCCCCTAGACCCCCTCATGTTCCATGTTTTGGACCGTTCTGTGTTTTGGATATCATAGAGAAGAGGGGTAAACCTGAACGTATTTTGGTAGATCACCTTAAGCCAGCCCAGCAAGATTTAGGGTATTCTGCCGCAATGCACCTGGTGTCACAACATGACCATAAGCATGGAAATGCACCTCAGGATGCGCCAGAAGCACCTGCTGTTCCTCCACCCATGGAGCACAGGAGGCTCGTCCAAGCTCCAGACGGAGTCACAATGCCCGTTTTAGTGAATTCTGGGGAGTCAATGTAGGGTAATGTAATTGGGAGAAACATACATAATTCACAACCACCGACACACTGAAGGGGTTTCACTTTAAGAGGCTGGTCAGATGTGATGATGTTATTATGCAAAGAATTTTTAGTGGTTTTTGTGTGTAGGTTTTGAAGTTCAAAAAAATGTGTTACAGGTTTCATTAAACACAAGATACCTCACTTAGTCTTATTTGCAAAAGCCTGCAAGGTTTTCAGCAGACAGGGCCAAGTCAGTTGTTCTTATGCTTGGTTGTAACAATAGTCTTAGTATGTGGTTTGACTCTTCTAAGTTAAAAATGACACTAAAATTACAAATATCATGTTTAGTCTTATAAAGGTGCCAATGGGATTGATGGCTAGGGTACAAATATTATGATAAAAGCCAGAAAACATCATGTTTTTTCATTCCCTTCACTTTAATGCCTCAGATTATTTTGAATGTGTCCCCGATTGCTACAGGACGTAGAAGATCTTGGCACTCTTTTGAAAAACTACATTTGGTGACACTATATTAACTGGCCAGAGTAGAAATAGATGGACAGTTCTGCTAATCAAGTCTGGTCCCGTAAATAAAGGAACTGATTTTCTGAAAAAAACATATCAATAATTGTAACCTCCATTTTCTTTCTGGAGGAATTGCTCTTTTTATTTGAGAAAGTTGTGGTAGTTTGTGTCTCCTGTTTTTCAAAAAGATTTTATTGGGTAACTTGACTTCGCTGTACTTTGGCTCTGCTCTAAGTCATAGGTTCCACCCCACAGTGAATGACATGGTGTTAGCATTGATTACTCTTTCAGAGCAGGGATGTTCTGCCCATTGTCTTGGCCAACACATTTTCATCAATCAACATTTCTAAACCAGTTTACCTGGTCATTATCACATTACTACTTCTGAAATATTGCTGTGTCCAAATTGACATTTTCACAATTTGTGGCATGGACCAGTTGGGCAGAAGAGCCACTTTCTGTCCTGTAGAACCATGACTATTTCCTACATTACGATGGTGACAATGTATTATTGTTATCTTTTTAAACTGTTACTTCTCAGAAAATCAAATCACAATTTCCAATGAAAACTGCTGACACATTTGAAATTAAAACAGAAAATGTCAGAAATGTTCGGCAGATCATGCTGTGTCTGTGAGAAGAATAACAGTGGAAACGTATACATATAACTCAAAAGTATTTCATTGATTTTGTAAGGAAATTGTAATGTTTTGAAAGGAATGTGAAAGGTGGATACTAGAGTGAAACCTTGCATGGTATTCTGCTGCTGTAGCCCGCCCACTACAAGATTTAACGTGTTGTGCATTCAGAAATCGTCTTCAGCACACCACTGTTCTAACCTGTGGTTGTTACTGCTGCCTCCCTGCCAGCTTGAACCAGTCTAGCCATTCTCTTTTGACCTCTCCCGTTAACAAGGCATTTTCGCCCTAAAAACTGCCACTCATTGGATGCTTTTGATTTTCACACCATTCTCTGTTAACTCTAGACCAGAGGTTTCCAACCTGGGGTCCACAGACACCTTGGTTAAAGGTAGGGGTCTATGGCATAAAAAAATGTTGGGAACCCCTGCTCTAGAGACTTGTGAATGAAAATCCCAGGAGATCAGCAGTTTCTGAGATACTCGAACTTCCCTGTCTGGTACTCATAATCAGTCCATGGTCAAAGTCATTAAGATCACATTTCTCCCCCATTATGATTTTGGTTTGGACAACAATTGAAACTCTTGATCAGATCTGCATGCTTTTAAACATAGAAACATAGAAAATAGATGCAGGAGTGGGCCATTCGGCCCTTCGAGCCTGCACCGCCATTTATTATGATCATGGCTGATCATCCAACTCAGAACCCCGCCCCAGCCTTCCCTCCATACCCCCTGATCCCCGTAGCCATAAGGGCCATACCTAACTCCCTCTTAAATATAGCCAATGAACTGGCCTCAACTGTTTCCTGTGGCAGAGAATTCCACAGATTCACCACTCTCTGTGTGAAGAAGTTTTTCCTAATCTCAGTCCTAAAAGGCTTCCCCCTTATCCTCAAACTGTGACCCCTCGTTCTGGACTTCCCCGACATCGGGAACAATCTTCCTGCATCTAGTCTGTCCAATCCCTTTAGGATTTTATACGCTTCAATCAGATCCCCCCTCAATCTTCTAAATTCCAACGAGTACAAGCCTAGTTCATCCAGTCTTTCTTCATATGAAAGTCCTGCCATCCCAGGAATCAATCTGGTGAACCTTCTTTGTACTTCCTCTATGGCAAAGATGTCTTTCCTCAGATTAGGGGACCAAAACTGCAAATAAGCATCGAGTTGCTGCCATATGATTGGCTGATTAGGTATTTTCATTAATGATTGGGTGTACATAAAGTGGCTACTGAGTGTATAAATCTAAGTCACATGTCTCCTAATATTCGTAGGAAATGTCTAATTTTGTACATCATTTGAGCAGCCCAACAAATCAGAGATGAAATGTTTGAGAGAGTTAGTGTTGTACAAGAGATGTGGAAACTACTGAAGAAAATGAGAATGTGCAAGTTGACATTAAGTCCGATGTCACAGAGTCAAAACAGCTGACCAGCCTCTTAAAGTGAAACCCCTTCAGTGTCAGTGATTGTGAATTATGTATGTTTCTCCCAATTACATTACCCTACATTGACTCCCCAGAATTCATTAAAACGGGCATTGTGACTCCGTCTGGAGCTTGGATGAGCCTCCTGTGCTCCATGGGTGGAGGAACAGCAAGTGCTTCTGGCGCATCCTGAGGTGCATTTCTATGCTTATGGTCATGTCGTGACACCAGGTGCATGGCGGCAGAATACCCTAAATCTTGGTGGGCTGGCTTAAGGTGATCTACCAAAATACGTTCGGGTTTACCCCTCTTCTCTATGATATCCAAAACACAGAACGGTCCATGCCCACCAAGATGCTTTCATGAGGTAGTCCCATTTGCCTGGATTTGGCCCATTCCCCTTTTAAACTTTTCCTACTCATGAAGCTGTCCAAATGTCTTTTAACCATTGTACTTGCACCTCCTTCAACCACTTCCTCAGCCAGCTTGTTCCACACCCAGCCCCTTCTGTTTGGGGGGGGGGGAAGGAGAGAGAGAAATTTGACCCATAGATCCCCTTTAAGTTTTTTTCTACATAGCCTTAAACCTATGCCCTCTAGTTTTAGACTCTCCTACCCTGGAAAAAAAGACTAATAATATCCACCTTTTATGCAACTCATGATTTTATAAACCTTTCTAAAGATCCCTCTCAGTCCGAGCCTATCCATTCTCTCCTCATGACTGAAGCCCTTCTGTCTCGGCAACATCCTAGTGCATCTTTTCCGAACCCTCTACCTTAAACACATTCATCTTATAGTATGGCAACCAGAAGTGCATATTATATTGCAGATACAGGCTCACCAATGTTCTGTACAGCTGTAACATGATGTTCCAATTCTTGTACTTGATGTTTCACCTGACTGAAGGCAAGCATGTCTTTTTCACCATTTTATCTCCCTGTGTCATCACTTTCAGGGAACTGTGCACTTGTACTCTTGTGATTCTGTGTTCTACAACACTTCCCAGGGCCCTTTCATTTACTGTGCAAGTTTAACTTCCCGAAATGCATGACCTTGCACTTTTCTAAGTTAAATTCCATTTGCCATTCCATTGCTCACTTTCTGAGTTGATCTAGATATCGTAATAACCTTAGACAACTTTCTTCACTACCCACCAATTTTGGTGTCATCTGTAAAGTTACTGATCACATCACCAACATTCTCAGCCAAATTGATAATATCAAAATAGGAGACCCGATACAGATCCCTGCAGCACATCACTGGTTACAGGCCGACAATCGATTTATTTTATTTAGCGGTACAGCACAGTAACAGGCACTTCTGTCCCAACAAGCCCAATTACACCCAAGTGATCAATTATTCTACGTTGTGGATAGTCAGAGGCTTTTTCCCCAGGGATGAAATGGCTAACACAAGAGGGCACGCTTTTAAGGTGCTTGGAAGTAGGTATAGAGGAGATGTCGGGGGTAGGTTTTTTTTTTAAAACGCAGAGAGTGGTGAGTGTGTGGAATGGGCTGCTGGTGACGGTGGTGGAGGCGGATACGATAGGGTCTTTTAAGAGACTTCTGGATAAGTACATGGAGCTTAGAAAAATAGAGGGCTATGGGTAACCCTAGGTCATTTCTAAAGGAACGACATGTTCGGTACAGCATTGTGGGCCAAAGGGCCTGTATTGTGCTGTAGCTTTCTATGTTTCTGTGGAATGTGTAAGGAAACCAGAGCAAAGGGATGAAATCCACGCAGTCACATGGAGGACATACAGACTCCTTACAGACAGTGGTGGAATTCATCTGGGATCGCTGACACTAAAATAGCATCATGCAAACCACTACGCTACTATGTCGCCCCTTAAAAATAAACAACGCTCTACTACCACCTTCTGACTCCTTCCAGCGAGGCAATTTTATATCCATTTAGCTATCTCACCCTGGATTCCATGTGACCTCATCTTCCAGACCAGTCCAAATGCTAGACCTTTTCAAAAACTTTGCCTTAAATACTGCCTGCATCAATCCTCATGGTCACGTCTTAAAAAAAATCCTCAAATTTGTGCGACATAATTTCCCGTGCACAAAATCCCTAATCAGTCCTGAGCTAACCATATGTTGATAGATCCTGTCTCTCATAATCCCTTCCACTCTTTACTTTCCCACTACTGATGTTAGACTCACTAGCCTGTGAGTTCTCCAGTATGTCCTTATAGCCCTTAAACAAAAGTACATTAGTCACCCTCCAATTCTCCAGTACCTTACCCATGGCTTATGAGGTTTTTCTGCCAGGGCTCCAGTAATTTCTCTCCTGGTGTCCCATATTATTCTCTTCCCTGAATTCCCCAACTTCCATGACCTTCTCCATGGTAAATACAGATGATGCATTTTAATTTAAATCCTTACCTATCTCCCATCACTGTACCAGCAGATGACAGACTGATTCTTAAGGGTCCCTATTTCTCCCTAATTACCCTTTTTGCACTTAAGGAGAATCCCTAAAGATTCTATATTATCTGCCCTTTTTCCCTCCTGATTTCCTCCCTTAAGTTAGACTTTGTTTATTTGTGTTCTAATTATGTCCTTACTTGTAAATATTGTGCGCAACTTCTTGTGAATGCTGCTTTAACTGATGCAACATGCCTGTAATGCTGCAATGCTACCGCAATTAGGGGTTTCTTTGTACTTGTACATACTGCAATGAAATGGACTTAATTTGGCTTGAAGTTTATGGATTTCTCTTGATCCCAGTTGTCAATACTTGATTTATGCCTCCTTTTTCCTGACTTGAGCCTCAATATTCCTTGTACTTGGTGCTTCATCTTATTGAAGGCAAGCATGTCGTATGCCCTATTCACCATTTTGTCTCCCTGTGTCACCACTTTCAGGGAACTATGCGATTCCATGTTCTACAACACTCCTCCACACTCCACAGGGTAGAAACTACAGTGCAGGCAGACAATAAACATGCAAGGCCACGACAGTATTTTAAGTCTTGTTACATACACCTGTTAGGGTGCATTCTCCAGTTACCTTATAAGGTAACCGTAGCCTTCAGCCAGGAGCAGATGTCATCAGGTGGTTCCCAACCTTCACAGAGTGTTTCGACCCTTAACCACGACACTCTCCAGTTGGTGGGCCAGCAGTTGTGGCCAAATCACTGCCCATCTGCTCCTGGCTTCCAGCTCCCCTCCTCTCGCCTACTCCAAATCAAACACGAGGCTTGTTCTGCCTCTTCCCCCATCCTACAAGTGCTTGTTTTTTGCTCCTTTCGTCCAGGCCCAGAGCTGACAACAACCGCCATGCTGATTTGGCTGGGAAACCTCTGCAGCCGATCTCCACAGGGAACAACCATGCCTGCCGTCCCTTGTCTTTACACTCCTGCACTAAGGGCTGGTACTTCAAGGCCTTTCTCTTGTGGACCTCTTCCCATCCCTCCTCCCATGGCACAGTCAGCTCAACCAGAATTACTTTCTTGTCTTCGGTTGAACACAGTACAATGTCCGGGCGTTGTAAGGAAGGTATATTAAGTAAAACAGCAAGAGAAAGCACAGATTCCATAGAAGAGAAGCTAGAAGGTGATGAGTGAAGCCAGGTATGGGGGAAGATAGGTGGTTGGGGGAGGGAGGATGTGAATATCTGTTACGTCTAATTGCCTAACATATGTAATATATTTTCAGTGATATTGCAGAAGATAAATTTTAGTTGGAACTGCAGGAGAACTGCCCTGCTCTTTGAATAGTGGAATGAGATCCCAAACCTCTGGCAGTGCAGCACTATTTAGCAGTGTTCTTAAATTATCAGATGAGATTATGGACTCAAGTTAAAGTTGGGTTGACTCTGTAAACTTTTGACTCAGTTGTAACATGAACAAATTTCAACTTGTATTTCTGAGCAAAGGAACCAAGACAGACATTTCCTTCCTTAGCCCAGTCTATGAAAGTTAAAATAATGCACCGCCACTGATCTCCAAGAAATGAAGACACTTTCAAAGAATTGTTAAATAGCTCACATTGAGTACTTATTCAGAAAAGTCATCATACAGTAACTTAAAATTCTTTTTTAATATATTTCTTTTAGAAATTAGCAATGATTAATCAGAAGGACATCATCCTGAGGGTTAAACAGAAAGCAATTAAACACACATTACACAGTCCTAGGTACATACTCCATAATCAAATCTAAGGCGCATCTCCATGAAGTGTCTTAGTATGCACTGGGAAATTTGTTCCTCTCCCTCCCCACCTTATAAAAAAACAAAACGGCTTCCAGGGTATTTTCAGTGGACTCCAGGCAACATAAAGGTTGACAATAGGCATATCATAAAATTAAAATAACAGTCCCGACTTTAGACCAGACTGCAAACGGCAGACCCATTGATCCTGAGCTTGTGATTTCTGACTGCCTTTATCTGTACCCTGTAATCAGGGCAAAACTTATTTGCATGAAGTATATTTAATTGTACTATATTTCTGTTGCTGTGTACTTATGCTTTCTGCAAGAAAATTAACTCTTATTTTTGGTGGTGTCATCTGTCTTTGCAATGGCTGAAAACTCTGGCTCACGCCTTTCCATTCTAATCACAATGACAGACTTAGAAAGAATGATGGAACTGACCAGGAGTTTTGCAGATTCAAGTTGCATTTTCTGCTGAAATTTTATTGTAAGTAGTTGGCTTCAGCTCCTTAAATTAGACTAAAAAAAGGAGACGACTTCATTTAAATTTTCAGTTTTAAAATAGCTAAATGGTGTTATCCGACTAAATCAAAGGAAGGCACATGGACAAGAGGTACAAGGGTGGGGGGTGGGGGAGAAAGGGAGGAAGGGACCAGCTCAAAAAGTCTAGAAGTATGTGCGCAAGGTATTCCTGCTAGAAACTTTAAGGATAATTACTATAAGGAAAGGAATGTTCTTTCTGCTGTAAACTGCACTCCCAATGGAGCTTGCAAATTTTGCTACGTTATATTGCAGTATTTCTTAAGTAGTCCCTTAGCATAATGAACAATTTGCTTCCACTACAGTTCAAAGGAGCCCCGGTCTTAAATTCTTACATTGCTGGGTATTCATTGCACTCAACTCACACACAGTTTTGACAAAGCAAGATTCTGCTCCAAAGGCTAGGAGGGTGAACAGGCTCAGCTGTACAAACGTTGCACACATTACAGAGCGCAGGGATGGGATCCTGATCACACCTTTTGGCTCGACACTTGATGGCCACCACCCCACCCACCTTGATCCTACCCCTCCTTCAGTCTCCCCATTACTGTTGCCCTTCCTATAAATGCCTCCTTCAACCTTCTCCCTCTTGGCTTCCTCCTCTCTCACTAACCTTCTTCCCTTTCCCTCTTGACTAATCTGTTCCCCCTCATTGCTGATCACTCTCCCTCTCACAGTAGCCTATACTAGAACTCTTGGGAGAATCATCAACCATCAGCTCAAGCTTTAGAACATAGCACATTACAGCACAGTACAGTACATTACAGCACAGTACAGTGCAGTGCAGGGCTTTGGTTCAAGATCAAATTAACCCTTTCCTCCTGCATAGCCCTCTACTTTTCAATCATCCATGTACCCATATAAGAGTTTCTTAAATGCCCTTAATGTATCTGCCTCCATCACCACCCCTGCAGAATGTTCTAGGCAACTACCATCTGATGTCAGTAGACTGCAGTCTCCCAGTGCTCTTTGAGCTACATTTTAGACCAATGGAAACAGGTTCACCACACAGGAAAAACATCTCACTTGACTACCAACACCACTCAACCAGGCTCTTATCTCCCACACTCCTCATAAGTATAGTTGAACAAAAGAGGTCAATGAGATCAGCCTCAGTAGATGAGCTCTCCAGCTTGTCCTGTCTGAGCACTGTGGCGACATTTTCCTCTATTACGTCTAAAACAACGGAATTCCGGAACACTGAGTTACCTGTCCTGCCCTTCCTGCAACGAAGTCTTACTAATTAGCTACAATATCATAATTTCAAGTGCTGATCCATGCTCTAAGCTCATCTACCTTACCTTGCAATGAAATAGACACAACTCAGAATATTAACTCCACCACGCTCAATGTTTCAGCTGCTGTCTTTGTATATAGGCTTAACATCTACTTTCTCTACAAATACTCCACAATCTATCCTGGCACTCTGGTTTTCATCCAGCTTAAACTCCCCAAAGCAGTACTTGAAAACTTTCCCACAAATACTTCTGGTCTAAACCGTTTTGTATATACAGGTCCCACCTTCCCTGAAGAGAGCCCAATGATCCAAAAATCTGAAGCCCCCCCCCCCCCCCAAACCATTCCCTTAGACACATGTTAAACAGTATTAGCTTCCTAGTTCTAGCCTCACAAGTATGTGGCAAGGGTAGAAATCCTGAGCTGGAATTTTGTTCCATTCCTCCAGACAGAACTGGTGTAACTGAGTCAGGTTTGTAGGCCTCCTTGTTCGCACATGCTTTCTCAGTTCTGCCCACAAATTTTCTATCAGACTGAGGTCAGAAAATGATGTCGTCTGGTTCAACCTTGGGAGCAATTTCCAAACGCCTGAAGGTACCACGTTCATCTGTACAAACAATAGCATGCAAGTATAAACACCATGGACCATGCAGCCGTCATACCGCTCAGGAAGGAGACGCATTCTGTCTCATGGAGATGAACGTACTTTGGCGTGAAAAGTGCAAATCAATCCCAGAACAATAGCAAAGGACCTTGTGAAGATGCTGCAGGAAACAGGTAGACAAGTATCTATATCCACAGTAAAACAATTCCTACATCGACATAACCTGAAAGGCTGCTCAGCAAGGAAGAAACCACTGCTCCAAAACCGCCATAAAAAAGCCAGACTACAGTTTGCAAGTGCACATGGGGACAAAGATCTTACTTTTTGGAGAAATGTCCTCTGGTCTGATAAAACAAAAAGTGAACTGTTTGGCCATAATGACCATTGTTATGCTTGGAGGAAAAAGGGTGAGGCTTGCAAGCCGAAGAATACCATCCCAACCGTGAAGCATGGGGGTGGCAGCATCATGTTGTGGGGGTGTTTTGCTGCAGGAGGGACTTATGCACTTCACAAAATAGATGGCATCATAAGGAAGGAAAATTATGTGGATATATTGAAGCAACATCTCAAGACATCAGCCAGGAAGTTAAAGCTCGGTCGCAAATGGGTCTTCCAAATGGTCAATGACCCAAGCATACCTCCAAAGTTGTGGCAAAATTGCTTAAGGACAACAAAGTCAAGGTATTGGAGTGGCCATCACAACGCCCTCAATCCGATAGAAAATTTGTGCGCAGAACTGAGAAAGTGTGTGCGAGCAAGGAGGCCTACAAACCTGACTCAGTTACACCAGTTCTGTCTGGAGGAATGGAACAAAATTCCAGCAACTTACTATGAGAAGCTTATGGAAGGCTACCCAAAACGTTTGACCCAAGTTAAACAACTTAAAGGTAATGCTACCAAATACTAACAAAGTGTACATAAACTTCTGACCCACTGGGAAAGTGACGAAAGAAATAAAAGCTAAAATAAATCATTCTCCCTACTAATATTCTGACATTTCACATTCTTAAAATAAAGTAGTGATCCTAACTGACCTAAGACAGGGAATGTTTTCTCGGATTAAATGTCAGGGATTGTGAAAAACTGAGTTTATGATTATGAAGACACGCAGTCCTCTTTTATTGTCATTTAGTAATGCATGCATTAAGAAATGATACAATATTTCCTCCGGTGTGATATCACAAAACACAGGACAGACCAAGACTGAAAAAACTGACAAAACCACATAATTATAACATATAGTTACAACAGTGCAACAATACCATAATTTGATGAAGAAGTCCATGAGCACAGTAAAAAGTTCAAAGTCCCTCAAATGTCCCACATCTCACGCAGATGGGAGAAGGAAGAAATGTTTAAATGTATTTGGCTAAGGTGTATGTGAACTTCTGACTTCAACTGTACATCCTTCACATACATGAGAAGTAAAAATCTTTACATTACGTCTCCACCTAAATGTGCAATTTATAGTAACTTGTAATAAATATTATGTACAACAGGACAGTTAATATAACATAGAAATACAATTGTATCAGCGTAGGATGAGAGGTGACATGAACAGAGGTGTACAAAATAATAAGAGGCATAGATCGAGTGGATAGCCAGAGATATTTTCCCACGGTAGAAATGGCTAATACCAGGGGGCATCATTTTTAAGGTGATTGGAGGAAAGTAAAGCGGGGGATGTCACAGGTAAGTTTTAAAAAGGCAGTCATGGGTTCATGGAATGTTCTGCCTGAGGTAGTAGTAAAGGCAGATAAATTAGGGACATTTAAGAAATTCTTAGACAGGCACATGGATGACATGGAGGGCTATGTAGGAGAGAAGGGTTAAATTGATCTTAGAATAGGTTAAAAGGTCAGCACAACATTGAGGGCCTGTACTGTGCTGTAATGTTCTAAGTAAATCTATGTAATTATTCTCTACTAATCTATTCTGATATTTGTGCACCGATTACATATCCATTCTGCATAATCATGGCTTTATATACAAAAGTACCCTGACACCATAACCAATTCTCACAACATCATGTACTCACCATCTATCTTCGACACCCATTTACTCAACACATTCTTACTTAAACGCAAAAATCTTTATATAGGGCATAATTTACAATGGCTGTTTTTAAACATAACTAAATATTTTCTTGGGGTGTCATTAAAAGTTTATTGGCTGATTACCAATATCAGCCAAATAATCTGCTACTACATCTGGAGCTTACTGCAGACTGGGGGAAGGCCTTTCCCAACTCTGCATAACTTTTCCAGAAAGCAAACTTAATTTTAACAGGATAAACTGACTCAGGTCTGTATCTTCATCGTGCTCACCCACAATTAATGTCTCAGAAAAAAATAATTGACAAAATGTAAGGGTGGTACACTACACCAAGTACTTGTAGATCTTTTCTTTAATTGAAGGTTGAATCTTGAGGGATTTCCCAAATGGTGCAATTTTATTTGGGAAGAAGACAGAGATAATTTCAGGTTCAGTCTACATAGTGAATCTCAATTTTCAAGCTCATTTCCAATTGGAAAAACCCATTTGAGGATAATGGGCTAAAAGCAGACAAATACTGCAGTTAGACTGTTCCAGCAAATTGCACCAGCATTTACTGTACAAATGCTGTCGAAGTGTGGCATTTAAACTGAGTCATATCTCAGTTTATCTTTGTTTATCAGTCATTCAAACTGAGATATCCTATTTCTTAATTGGAGCTGTCCAAAGGACCCGAATGACACAAATGTTTGCAATTTACAGTTTTTGTTGGAATAGACACTCTCACATTGTTTCATGATGTTGTGATGTTTTACAGTTTCACCACCAATGAACTACTTTTAGCCACAGTTGCAGGAAACACACCAACCAATTTGTTCACAAACACTGGAGATAGCACACAATAAATGCTCAGATCCTTCCACTCCAGCCCTTTACTTTTCCCACCCCACTGTCTTTGCCTATCATCTTCTAGCTAGTCCTCCTTTCCCTCCCCTGCAACCTTTTTATTCTGACACCTTCCCCTTTCCTTTCCAGTCCTGAAGAAGTGTCTCGACCCGAAACGTCGATTATTTGTTCCTTTCCATAGATGCTGTCTGACCTGGGGAATTCCTCCAGCATTTTATGTGTAATGCTCAGATATTTTATTTTACTCATTACAGGTAACCTGAGGTATGGGCAGGTTTAAAAATGGTGTTGATTTATTTACTATTTTTCCCCTCCACATAAATTCCATGAGAACAAATTTTATTCTGTATCCAAATTTTTGGTTATTAATTTGCGAATTCTGTAAGGGTGAATTTCTGTAACCTTTAATGCATGTACTCAAGGTAAATAATAACCTACCTGGACATTAGGGAGAATACTCCTGGTTTTCCTTTAAAGGAATACCATTAATTAGAGGGCAACTTATAACCATATAACCATTACAGCACGGAAACAGGCCATCTCGGCCCTTCTAGTCCGTGCCAAACTCTTACTCTCACCGACCTGCACTCAGCCCGTAACCCTCCGTTCCTTTCTTGTCCATATATCTATCTAATTTAACTTTAAACGACAACATCGAACCTGCCTCAACCACTTCTGCTGGAAGTTCGTTCCACACAGCTACCACTCTCTGAGTAAAGTGGGCTTCATTTTGATGTCTGAACTAAAAGACAATGTCTAGCAGCATTCCCTCAGGACTACAATAGAGAACCAACCCCCCACCACCGCATCTGAATATTTGCTAATTTACTTGGAATGGAATGGACTGGGAAAGCATTTTGATTGATGGACTGGGTAGCACAGCTTGAAGTTCAGAGGGGAGGGCCTTCAGAAGGTGGAGGCGGGGTGGGGTGGGGGGAGAGGAGGAACAGGATGGCACTTTCAGAAGAAGTGCTGACCTCTTATGTAGACCAGTGATTACAGAAGAGCAGAGGTGGCATCTTCAAGAGCGGAGGTGGAAAAGACGGGAAATAATTTGCTTTGTTATTTCTCTTACCAGTCAACTGTGTCAATACACTCTCAAACTTTTCATCTCCCTTTTTTTAAAAAAAAAGGCCTAATCATGATATCATCCAACTGCTTTCAATGTTCTCCCAGTCCATCGATTTTATGAACTCACTTTCTGCTAAGTATTCCTTTTTATTTGTCCAATCTGAAGTGAAACATCCTATATGACAAGATATTTTCCCACACTTATTCACTCAGTTTCTTTCCTAAACTTTGTAGTTGAAAAATTCTATTTTTGTCAGCAAATTCAAAAAATATAAAACTAAGTATCTAAAGAAACTAAGTATCTAAAACAAATAACATCTGGAACAAGATTGTTTAAAAATACTCTAAAAGCACTGCAGTGTCCTTACAAAAATATCTACACAATGAATAACACCACACAGATGGGAATTTCCCTTGCATATACACACAAATCACTGAGCAGAAAATATAGAGCAGGGATAAATGTTGCAGGAAGTGTCGTGTGAAAATTGGACAAATACCAGACATTGTAACTCTGACAAATTAAAGCCATTATGCAAACTAATATGGCAACAAGAAAATGGACAAAGTTATTCTTTATGACCTTTTAGCAAATGACTATATATATCAGAAATGTGAGGAAAATGGAAGGCTATGTACACTGTGTAGCCAGAAGAGATTAGTTTGCCATTTGATTACTAATTTAATTAGTTCAGCACAACATTGTGGGCTAAAGGGCCTGTTTCTGTGCTGTAGTGTTCAGTGTCTTCACTGTGGAAGACGCTACTAGTATGGTAAACACAAAATACTCTGCAGATGCTGGGGTCAAAGCAACACTCACAACACGCTGGAGGAACTCAGCAGGTCGGGCAGCATCCGTGGAAAAGATCAGTCAACGTTTCGGGCCAGAACCCTCTGTCAGGACTGAAGAGGGAAGGGGTAGAGGCCCTATAAAGAAGGTGGGGGGAGGGTGGGAAGGAGAAGGCTGGTAGGTTCCAGGTGAAAAACCAGTAAGGGGAAAGATAAAGGGGTGGGGGAGGGGAAGCAGGGAGGTGATAGGCAGGAAAGGTGAAGAAGGAATAAAGGAAAACTCAATGGGTAGTAGAAGGAGGCGGAACCATGAGGGAGGTGATAGGCAGCTGGGGGATGGGGCAGATTGAAATAGGGATAGGGGAAGGGAGGGGGAGGGGGAGGGAATTAACAGAAGTTGGAGAATTCTATGTTCATACCAAGGGGCTGGAGACTACCTAGACGGTATATGAGGTGTTGCTCCTCCAGCCTGAGTTTAGCCTCATCATGGCAGTAGAGGAGGCCATGTATGGACATATCCGAATGGGAATGGGAAGCAGAGTTGGAGTGGGTGGCAACCGGGAGATCCTGTCTGTTGTGGAGACGCTCGACGAAGTGGTCCCCCAATCTGCGTCAGGTTTCACCGATGTAGAGGAGGCCGTACCGGGAGCACCGGATGCAATAGATGACCCCAACAGACTCACAAGTGAAGTGTTGGCCCACCTGGAAGGACTGCTTGGGGCCCTGAATGGTGACAAGAGAGGAGGTGTAGGGATAGGTGTAGCACTTACGCTTACAGGGATATGTGCCGGGTGGGAGATCAGTGGGGAGGGACGTGTGGATCAGGGAGTCACAAAGCAGAGAGGGGTGGAGAGGGAAAGATGTGCTTAGTGGTGGGGAAACTTCCGGTAATCCCCCCCCCCCTTCTCCTATCCCTATTTCACACTGCCCCCTCCCCCCAGCTGCCTATCACCTCCCTCATGGTTCCACCTCCTTCTACTACCCATTGTGTTTTCCCCTATTCCTTCTTCACCTTTCCTGCCTATCACTTCCCTGCTTCCCCTCCCCCACCCCTTTATCTTTCCCCTTACTGGTTTTTCACCTGGAACCAACCAGTCTTCTCCTTCCCACCCTCCCCCCACCTTCCTTATAGGGCCTCTGCCCCTTCCCTCTTCAGTCCTGACGAAGGGTTCTGGCCCGAAACGTTGACTGATCTTTTCCACGGATGCTGCCCGACCTGCTGAGTTCCTCCAGCGTGGTGTGAGTGTTGCTAGTAGTATGGTAGAAGTTCCAGGTATCGGGGGCATGAAGTTACCATAACTAGAGAGAAGGTTCTTGGGAAACTGAAAAGTCTGAAGGTAGGTATGTCACCTGGACCAGATGTACATCCAAGAGTTCTGAAAGAGGTTGCTGTAAAGATCATGGAGCCATCGGTAATGATCTTTCAAGAATCACTAAGTTCTGGAATGGTTCCAGAAGACTGGAAAATTGCAAATGTTGTTCCATTCTTCAAGAAGGGAGAGAGGCAGAAGAAAGGAAGCTACAAACTAGTTAGTCTGACCTCAGTGGTTGGGAAGATGTTGGTGTCAATTGTGAAGGATCAGTTCTCAGGATACTTGGAGGCACATGTATAGGTCGTAGTCAGCATGGTTTCCTCAAGGGAAAATCTTGCCTGACAAATCTGTTAGAATTCTTTGAAGAAATAACAAGCAGGATAGACAAAGGAGAATCGGTTGACATTGTGTACTTGGATTTTCAGAAGGCATTTGACAAGGTTCCACACGGTAGGCTTATTCAGAAAGTTAGAAGGCATGGGATCCAGGGAAGTTTGGCCAGATGGATTCAGAATTGGCTTGCCTGCAGAAGGCAGAGGGTGGTGGTGGAGGGAGTACATTCAGATTGGAGGATTGTGACTAGTGGTGTCCCACAGGGATCTGTTCTGGGACCTCCATTTTTCATGATTTTTATTAATGACCTGGATGTGGGGGTAGAAGGGTGGGTTGGCAAGTTTGCAGATGACACAAAGTTTGGTGGTAAAGGATTATCAAAGATTGCAGAGAGACATTGATAGGATGCAGGAGTGGGCTGAGAAGTGGCAGATGGAGTTCAACCCAGAGAAGTGTGAGGTGGTATACTTTGGAAGGACAAACTCCAAGGCAGAGTACAAAGTAAATGGCAGGATACTTGGTAGTGTGGAGGAGCAGAGGGATCTCGGGTTACATGTCCACAGATCCCTGAAAGTTGCCTCACAGGTGGATAGGGTAGTTAAGAAAGCTTATGGGGTGTTAGCTTTCGTAAGTCGAGGGATAGAGTTTAAGAGTCACGATGTAATGATGCAGCTCTATAAAACTCTGGTCAGGCCACACTTGCAGTACTGTATCCAGTTCTGGTCACCTCACTATAGGAAGGATGTGGAAGCATTGGAAAGGGTACAGAGGAGATTTACCAGGATGCTGCCTGGTTTAGAAAGTATGCATTATGATCAGAGATTAAGGGAGCTAGGGCTTTACTCTTTGGAGAGAAGGAGGATGAGAGGAGACATGATAGAGGTGTACAAGATAATAAGAGGAATAGAAAGAGTGGATAGCCAGCGCCTCTTCCCCAGGGCACCACTGCTCAATACAAGAGGACATGGCTCTAAGGTAAGGGGTGGGAAGTTCAAGGGAGATATTAGAGGAAGGGTTTTTACTCAGAGAGTGGTTGGTGTGTGGAATGCACTGCCTGAGTCAGTGGTGGAGGCAGATACACTAGTGAAGTTTAAGAGACTACTAGACAGGTATATGGAGGAAATTAAGGTGGGGGCTTATATGGGGGGCAGGGTTTGAGGGTCGGCACAACATTGTGGGCCGAAGGGCCTGTACTATGCTGCTGCAAATGAGGCTGTTTAACGAGCTATGAACCCAAGCTATGAAAGATTCGAGCATGGATAAAGCATTGGCTGATTGGCAAGAGACCTTTTCTGACTCGCTGACAGTGACTAGTGCTGTTCCACAGGGGTTTGTGTTGGGACTGATTCTTTTTACGTTATATATCAATGACTTGGATGATGGAATTGATGGCTTTGTTGCAAAGTTTGCTGACAATATGAAGATGGGTGGAGAGGCAGGTAGTTTTGAGGAAATTGTAGAATGGACAAAGAAATGGCAGATGGAATACAGTGTCACCATGTACTTTGGTAGAAGAAATGAAAGGGTAGACTATTTTGTCAATGGAGAGAAAATACAAAAAACTGAGACAATAAAGGAACTTGGGACTCCTTGTGCAGGATTCCCCAAAGGTTAATTTGCAGGTTGAGTCTGTGGTGAAGGCAGCAAATGCAATGTTAGCATTCATTTCAAGAGGGCTGGAATATAAAAGAAGGATCTAATATTGAAACTTTATAAAGCATTGGTGAGGCTTCACTTGGAATATTGGAAGGAGGTTTGACCCCTTATCTTAGAAAGGATGTGCTGAAACTGGAGAAGGTTCAAAGGAGGTTCACAAAAATGATTCCGGGATTGAATGGCTTGTCATAAGAAGAGTGTTTGATGGCTCCGGGCCTAGAATTCAGAAGAATGAAGGGTGACCTCATTGAAACCTATCAAATGGTTAAAGGCCTTGATAGAGTGGATGTAGAGAGGATGTTTCCTATGGCGGGAAAATCTAAGACCAGAGGACACCGCCTCAGAATCGAGGGGTGTCTTTTTAGAACGGAGATGTAGACGAATTTCTTTAACCAGAGTGATGAATCTGTGGAATTCTCTCCCTCAGGCAGCTGTGGAAGCCATCTTTATGTATATTTAAGGCAGAGTTTGGTAGATTCTTGATTGGTCAGGGCATGGAGGGATATGGGGCGAGGAAGGTGATTGGGGCTGAGAGGGAACTGGATCAGCCATGATGAAATGGCGGAAGACTTGATGGACCAAATGGCCTAATTCTGCTCCTATATCTTATGTTCTTATGGTGTGTTCTGTGTTCTATGTTCAAACTTTTGTCACCTTAGCAGATGCTAGCCAGGATGGCAAGAAGGCTATGTCATCTTTTTTCAGTAGTTTGTGCTATCAGAAGGAAACTCAGTCTGTACTTGCCATGAGATTGTTTGGGAATAAAAATATTTGGAGACTGATACCCCCAAAATTTAATGGTCCACAATTCTCTTATCTGTTCTCTAACACAAAGGGTAGTGATTCTGATGAACAATATGAATAAAGTTACTACCTCAGAAGTCAGTAAACTGAAGGGGAAACAATGGAGTTTCTTCCACAAATAAACAGTAAACCTTAAACTCCTTTCAACGTAGCTGTTTTGGGAATTGCAGTCCAGTAGCTCACATATCAGCCTGTGCTATAATAGCCAACTTTTACTATTCTGCAGTCAAGATATGGGATTTATTTTAAATCATTTTTTGGGATCTGGGTACCACGGCAGGGGAAGCATTAATTATCCATCCTTAAATGGTTCGAGAAGATGGGTAACTAGCTATGTTCTTGAACCACTACAATCACTTTGTATTAGATACGGTGCTCTTTTATAGAGGGGTCGAGTGATGACCAAGAAACAGTGATAAATTTCCAATCCAAGAAGGTGTGCAGTTTGCTGCATAAACTGAAGGTGATGATGTTCCTATTGCACCTGCTGCCCTTGGCCACTATGATGGCCAAGTTTACATGGTGCTGTTGGAGTACCATGTAACTGTGGTACTTTTTGTGTTTGGGAAACCTGCAGCCAAGGAGTGCCAATGGTAGAGAGAATGAAAGTGATGGATGGAATATTAAGCAACTGGACTGCTTTGGCCTGGATGGTGTATTTAGTTAACTCTTCAAGAAGAAAACCTCAAATTAGTCAGACACAATTACCTATTAACAAATCAATGCTCCTTATCGTTGATCAATGCCTGTCTTTCCAATTAAGCTTGTCCTTCAGAATTGTTTCCCCAATAATTTTCCTAACACTGACATTGGACTCACTGGCTGTAAATATCCACATTACTTCTGCTGTCTTTCTTGAATACAGGTACCACATTTGCTGTCTTCTAGGTCATCTCACCTGTGGGCAGCAAACATTTTAACACATACATTGGGCCACAGCAATCTTCTTCTTTGCAGCTTGGGATAAATCTTATCAGGACTGAGGGATTTATCCACATGTTAATGTGCTAACATTAAAAAACACCACCTTTTCTAATGTTAACATGCTCCAGAATTTGACCATTCCAAATGAATTCTCCACCTGCAATATCTTTCTCCTTGGTGAATACAGATGAAAAGTATCAATTTAATTCTTCACCCATATCTTCTGGTTCCATGTACAGACTGCCCTTTTGGTTCCCTGGTTACCTCTGGTTCTTAATACACTTATAAAGTGACTTGAGATTTCCTTTATTACAGTTCAATGCATATTAACTGAAAAATTGAAAGCAGTTGCTGCCTAAGAGGGCAAAGCCATCAGGATCTGAACTATTTCCTCTTGTTGGAGTCCAGGATAGTAGGGTGTGGTATTAATCTTAGAACCAAGTTTACCTGGGGTGGATCATGATGGGTGGGACCAAAGTTCATGTCAAAAATGCACTTTTATCATTATGGGTGGAAATCCCCAACTGAGAGAAAACAGAGATATTTAAAATTACACAACTGACATGGACAGATATCTGTTAAATAAGCACATTTATGATTATGGAACAAAAATAGATAATAAGACCATAAGACAAAGAAGCAGAATTAGGCCATTCAGCCTACTGAGTCTGCTCCGCCATTCCATTTTGGCTGATCCTGGATCCCACTCAACCCCATACACCTGCCTTATTGCTATATCCTTTGATGCTCTTACTGTTCAGGAAATGATCAACTTCCATCCTAAATATACGCATGGGACTTGGCCTCCACCAGAGTCTGCAGCAGAGCATTCCACATACTTACTACTCTCTGGCTAAAAAAATTCCTCTTTACCTCTGTTATAAAGGTCACCCTTCAATTTTGAGACTGTGCCCTCTAGTTCTGGATACCCCCATCATAGAAGCATCCTCTCCACATCCACCCTATTTAGTCCTTTGAACATTTGGTAGGTTTCAATGAGATCCCCCCCCCCCATTCTTTAACATCTGTCGGACGATGCTGAGGATGTTCTACGAGTCTGTGGTGGGCAGTGCGATCATGTTTGCTGTTGTATGCTGGGGCAGCAGGCTGAGGGTAGCAGACACCAACAGAATCAACAAACTCATTCGTAAGGCCGGTGATATTGTGGGGATGGAATTGGACTCTCTGATGGTGGTGTCTGAAAAGAGGATGCTGTCCAAGTTGCATGCCATCTTGGACAATGTCTCCCATCCACTACATAATGGACTAGTTGGGCACAGGAGTACATTCAACCAGAGACTCATTCCACCGAGATGCAACACAGAGCGTCATAGGAGGTCATTCCTGCCTGTGGCCATCAAACTTTACACCTCCTCCCTTGGGGGTCAGACACCCTGAGCCAATAGGCTGGTCCTGGACTTATTTCCTGGCATAATTTACATATTACTATTTAATTATTTATGGTTTTATCACTATTTAATTATTTAAGGCGCAAACGTAACAAAAACCAATTTCCCTCAGGATCAATAAAGTATGACTACGACTATGACTATGACTATTCTTCTAAATTTCAGTGAGTACAGGTGCCAAACGCTTCTCATATGTTAATCCTTTCATTCCCAGAATCATCCTCGTGAACCTCCTCTGGACTCTCTCCAATGACAACACATCCTTTCTGAGATATAGGGCCCAAAACTGATGACAGTACTCCAAGTGTGGCCTGACTAGTGTCTTATAAAGCCTTTGCATTATCTCCTTGCTTTTATATTCTATTCCCCTTGAAATAAATGCCAACATTGCATTTGCCGTCTTTACCACAGACTCAACCTGTAAATTAACCTTCTGGGAGACCTGCACTAGGACTCTTAGGTCCCTTTGTACCTCTGATGTTTGAATTTTCTCCCCATTTATATAATAGGCTGCATTTTTGTTCCTTTTATCAAAATGTATTATCATACATTTCCCAACACTGTATTCCATTTGCCACTTTTTTGCCCAATTTGTAAAATTCCTGCTGCAATCGCATTGCTTCCTCAGCACTACCTACCCCGCCACCTATCTTCATATCATCCGCAAACTTTGTCACAAAGCTGTCAATTCCATTATCTAAATCACTGACAATGTGAAAAGCAGCAGGCCCAATACCAACCCCTAAGGAACACCACTAGTCGCTAGCAGCCAACCAGGAAAGGCCCCTTTTATTCCCGTTTGCTGCCTCCTACCTGTCAGTCATTCCGCTATCCATGCCAGTATCTTTCCTCTAACGCAATAGGATTTTATCTTGTTAAGTAGCCTCATACCTTCTGAAAATCCAAGTAAATGACATCAACTGCCTCTCCTTTGTTCACCCTGCTTGTTACTTCCTCAAAGAACTCCAACAGATTTGTCAGGCAAGATTTCCCTTTACAGAAACCACGCTGACTCTGACTTATTTTATCATTAGTCTCCAAGTATCTCGTAGCCAAGTATCCTTAATAATAGACTCCAAGTATCCTTAATAATAGACTCCAACATTTTCTCAAACACTGAGGCTAGGCTAACTGGCCTACAATTTCCTTCGTTTTGCTATCTTCCCTTAAAGAGTGGAGTGACATTGGAGCCAAAATGAAGATCAGCCACAAGGTATCAAGGGCCACATCGTTGATTCTCATCAACATGAGCAAAACACTGTGCTGACCCTTTAATGGAAGGGTTGAGTGGGTAGATGGGAACAGGGCTTCTTTTGTGTCCAAGTTAACTGAAACTTACAATGTGATGAGATTGCAAATATGTTACGTGTGTGCAGATTGTAGTGGGAAAATTTAGATTGGCCTTAATCCAAATGCAACCTTGTTAAATTAAAGCTAACTTCATTGACTGGCAGAGAAAACATAATATGGTGCGAGGCAAATGGGGGTGGAAGAGAGGAAGTCTGTCAAGATAGAGGGTACAAGATGCAGGGTGCAAGCAAAATTGAATTAATAGCACTTTGTCCCAAACCAAAGCTGTAGGTTCAAGCTGCCTTTGCTAACATTCCAGCAATGTACCACATAGAGACTTTGATGCAGTGTTGAAATATTCACTGGGGTTAAGCGTTAAACCAAGATGGTACTTAGCCATACAGCTGAAAGCATATTATCTGGAAACAAAGCACAAACCTATTCTTGCGTGTATAATGTTCATTCCTCAAACAAGATCACATAACTTGTCATAATGTTCTTTGTGGAATCTGCAGCACTGTAGTTCGTGATGGTGACTACAATTCAAAGTCACTGCAGGGAACAAGAAGCTAAATACAGTGAAATTCATTTGCTCTCGCAGGAATTGCAGCTATTCTGCTTGACAGTACAATAAGTTAGCTGAAGGCTGAGACTTCAGGGTAATTTAACTAAATTAGCTATCATGGGGGTTTGCTTCACATAAAAGACATCTCATTTTGATGTACTACATTCAGATTGGTGTACAAAAAGTGGTATGACTTTAACAATTTTGTCATAAATGGCTATGGCTTTAACCCCTTAGGCCTTAAACTCTAACATCTCCTTCAGAAGGATCTTTAAAGACTTCCTCTTTACAAAATATTCGATCGCCTGTGAGTAAGTATCATCTACTTGCTCAAATATTACTTATGGAAATGAACTCAAATCGCTGACTAATGAAGCTCTTCTCCACACCACTATTGTAACACTTGAAAATTTTAAATCTAGCTGAGTGGTGCCACAACAACCTCTTACTTAATTGTCAGCAAGACCGAGGAGCTGATTATTGACTTCAGGAGGAGGAAATCAGAGGTCCATGAGGCAGTTCTTATCCGGAGATCAGAGGTGGAGTGGGTCAGTGACCCCTCACTTCGGCAGTCTGAGGTACCCACCTGCTTCAAGCAGACTTTGACTATACCGGTGCCTAAGACCAGTGGGGTGACCTCCCTCAATGACTATCACCCAGTGGCACTTACATCTACAGTGATGAAGTGTTTTGAGAGGCTGGATCATTGGGACCTCTTTTGGGGCAGGAATGACCTGTACAAAAAGGACGGGTTGCACTTGAATCCCAGGGGGACCAATATCCTGGCGGGGAGGTTTGCTAAGTTACTGGGGAGAGTTTAAACTAGAATTGATGGGGGGTGGGAACCGAACTGAAGGGACTGGGGAAGAGGAGGTTGACTCACAAATAGAGAAAGCTTGTAGACAGTGTGAGAGGAGGGATAGGCAGGTGATAGAGAAGGGACGCGCTCAGACCGAAGGTTTGAGTTGCGTCTATTTTAACGCAAGGAATGCTGTGAACAAAGCGGATGAGCTTAGAGTGTGGATCAGTACTTGCAGATATGATGTGGTGGCCATTACAGAGACTTGGATGGCTCAGGGACAGGAATGGTTACTTCAAGTGCCAGGTTTTAGATGTTTCAGAAAGGATAAGGAGGGAGGCAAAAGAGGTGGGGACATGGCACTGTTGATCAGAGATAGCGTCACGGCTGCAGAAAAGGTGGACGCCATGAAGGGGTTGTCTACGGAGTCTCTGTGGGTGGACGTTAGGAACAGGAAGGGGTCAATAACTCTACTGGGTGTTTTTTATAGGCCGCCTGATAGTAACAGGGATATCGAGGAGCAGATAGGGAAACAGATCCTGGAAAGGTGTAATAATAAGAGTTGTCGTGATGGGAGATTTGGTATTGGGAAATGAACCTGGTCAGGTGTCAGATCTCGCAGCGGGAGAGCATTTTGGAGATAGTGATCATAATTCTATCTCCATTACAATAGCATTGGAGAGAGATAGGAACAGACAAGTTAGTTTGTTTAATTGGAGTAAGGGGAATTATGAGGCTATCATGCAGGAAACTGGAAGCTTAAATTGGAAACAGATGTTTTTAGAAAAAGTACGGAAGAAATGTGGCAAATGTTCAGGGGATATTTGTGTGGAGTTCTGCATTGGTATGTTCCAATGAGACAGGGAAGTTATGGTAGGGTATAGGAACTGTGGTGTACAAAGGCTGTAATAAATCTAGTCAAGAAGAAAAGAAAAACTTACAAAAGGTTCAGAGAACGAGGTAACGTTAGAGATCTAGAAGATTATAAGGCTGATAGGAAGGAGTTTAAGAAGGAAATTAGGAGAGCCAGAAGGAGCCATGAGAAGGCCTTGACGGGCAGGATTAAGGAAAACTCCAAAGCATTCTACAAATATGTGAAGAGCAAGAGGATAAGACATGAAAGGATAGGACATATCAAGTGTGACAGTGGGAAAGTATGTATGGAACCAGAGGAAATAGCAGAGGTACTTAATCAATACTTTACTTCAGTATTCACTATGGAAAAGGATCTTGGTGATTGTAGTGCTGACTTGCAGCAGACTGAAAACCTTGAGCATGTAGATATTAAGAAAGAGAATGTGTTGGAGCTTCTGGAAAGCATCAAGTTGGATAAATCGCCAGGACTGGATGAGATGTACCCCAGGCTACTGTAGGAGGCAAAGGAGGAGATTGCTGAGCCTCTGGTGATGATCTTTGCATCATCAATGCGGACGGGAGAGGTTCCGGAGGATTGGAGGGTTGCAGATGCTGTTCCTTTATTCAAGAAAAGGAGTAGAGATAGCCCACGAAATTATAGACCAGTGGTTGGTACGTTGATGGAGCTGATCCTGAGAGGCAGGATTTATGAACATTTGGAGAGGTATAGTATGACTAGGGATAGTCGGCATGGCTTTGTCAAAAGCAGGTCGTGCCTTACGAGCCTGATTGAATTTTTTGAGGATGTGACAAAACACATTGATGAAGGAAGAGCAGTAGATGTAGGGTATATGGATTTCAGCAAGGCATTTGATAAGGCACCCCATGCAGGGCTCATTGAGAAAGTAAGGAGGCATGGGATCCAAGGGGACATTGCTTTGTGGATCCAGAACTGGCTTGCCCACAGAAGGCAAAGAGTGGTTGTAGACAGGTCATATTCTGCATGGAGGTCGGTCACCAGTGAAGTGCCTAGGGGATCTGCTCTGGGACCCTTACTCTTTGTGATTTTTATAAGTGACCTGGATGAGGAAGTGGAGGGATGGGTTAGTAAGTTTGCTGATGACACAAAGGTTGGAGGTGTTGTGGATAGTGTGGAGGGCTGTCAGAGATTACAGTGGGACATTGATAGGATGCAAAACTGGGCAGAGAAGTGGCAGATGGAGTTCAACCCAGATTAGTGTGAAGTGGTTCTTTTTGGTAGATCAAATATGGCAGCAGAATATAGTATTAATGGTAAGACTCTTGGCAGTGTGAAGGATCAGAGGGATGTTGGGGTCCGAGTCCATAGGACACTCAAAGCTGCTACACAGGTTGACTCAGTGGTTAAGAAGGCATACGGTGCATTGGCCTTCATCAATTGTGGGAATGAATTTAAGAGCCGGGAGGTAATGTTGCAGCTTTATAGGAACCTGGTCAGACCCCACTTGGAGTACTGTGCTCAATTCTGGTCGCCTCACCACAGGAAGGACATAGAAACATAGAAACATAGAAAATAGGTGCAGGAGTAGGCCATTCGGCCCTTCGAGCCTGCACCGCCATTTATTATGATCATGGCTGATCATCCAACTGAGAACCCTGCACCAGCCTTCCCTCCATACCCCCTGACCCCTGTAGCCACAAGGGCCATATCTAACTCCCTCATGGAAACCACAGAAAGGGTGCAGAGGAGATTTACAAGGATGTTGCCTGGATTGGATACATACATCAGGATGCTCACTGCAGCTCAGCATTCAATATCATTATTCCCTCAAAACTAATCAATAAGCTCCTTGACCTTGGCCTGAATACCTCCTTGTGCAATTGGATCCTCGAATTCCTCAATTACAAAGAAAGCATGGCAGCACCTCTATTTCCTTAGAAGCTTGCGTAAATTTGGCATGTCATCTAAAACTTTGGCAGACTTCTATAGATGTGTCGTGGAGAGTGTATTGACTGGCTGCATCACAGCCTGGTATGGAAACATTTTCCTGAATGGAAAATCCCCAAAAAGTAGTGAATATGGTCCAGCCCACCACGGGTAAAGCCCTCCCCACCATTGAGGACATAGAGAAGAAACGCTGTCGCAGGAAAGCAGCATTCATCATCAGCGATCCCCACAACCAAGGACATGCTCTCTTCATGCTGCTGCCATCAGGAAAGTGGTACAAGAGCCTCAGGACTCACACTACCAGGTTTATCAACAGTCACGACCCCTCAACCATCAGGCTCTTCAACTGAATAGTATAACTTTACCCAACTTTACTTGCCTCATCATTGAAATGATGGACTCACTTTCAAGGACTCCTCGTCACATGTTCTCGATATTTATTTCTTATTTTTTCTTCCTTTTTGTATTTGCTCAGTTTGTTGTCCTTTGCACACTGTTTGTTCCCCCAGCTGGTGCAGTCTTATAACCATATAACAATTACAGCACGGAAACAGGCCATCTCGGCCCTTCTAGTCCGTGCCGAACTCTTACTCTCACCTAGTCCCACCGACCTGCACTCAGCCCGTAACCCTCCATTCCTTTCCTGTCCATATATCTATCCAATTTAACTTTAAACGACAACATTGAACCTGTCTTTTGTGGTTATCGGATTTATTGATTATGCCTGCAAGAAAAAGAATCTCTGGGCTGTATACAGTGACATATTTGTACTTTGATAATAAATTTACTTTGAACTTTGAATGTGGTTATTTGAGTTACTGCAGCCTTCCTGCCTGCTTCAACCAGTCTGGCCATTCTCCTCTGACCTCACTCATTAACAAGGTATGTTTTCCCCACACAACTGCTACTCACAGGATGTTTTTTGTTTTTCACACTATGAAGAATGAAAAGTGGAGTGACATTTGTATTGAAACCTTTCTGATATTGAAAGGCTTAGGTAGGGTGGATGTGGAGAGGATGTTTTCTATAGTGGGTGAGTTCAGGACCAGAGGGCACAACATGAGGATAGAGGGGCATCTGTTTACAACAGAAATGAGGAGGTATTTCTTTAGCCAGAGGGTTGTAAATCAGTGGAATTCATTGCCACAGACAGCTTTGGAGGCCAAGTCAACAGTATATTTAAAGCAGAGGTTGATAGGTTCTTGCTTTATCAGGATGTCAAAGGTTACAGGGCAAACACTGGCGAATAGGGGTGAGAGGGATAATAGATCAACCACGATGGAATGGTGGCAGTGACTCAATGGGTTGAATGGCCTAATACTGCTTATGGTCTCTTGGTCTAACAGCACTATTTCTGTAGTCTGTTGTTCAAATAGAGTTAAATATGAAAAAGAGGATGCAAACAATCTCGTTTAGTTTTAGAAATTTACCAGGAAAAGGAATGGAGATGGAACAAGCCAAGATGGTAGGCTTCAGTCTTCCTAGTATTTAATTAAAGGAAATTTCTACGCATGTATTTTTGAGGTATGACAAACAGCAATTTGACACAGTAACTAGGGAGGGAACATCATCTAATTGTGTCTTTGGTAATGTAGTCAGTCAGGTAGAGGATGTCAGTGGGGAAGATTTTGGAAATATTTGATCTTACCGTCATATATGTCAAAATGATTATGAGAAAAAAAGGATAGACCAGGAATGAAGGTCTTAAATAAGGGGAAGAGACTAACGCCATTAAAATAAGACAGGACCTGGCAAAGGTAGATTGGGAGCATCTACTTTCAGATACATCTACATAGTGGGAAACTTTCAAATGAGAAATAACAATAGTTCAGGGTCACCATGTTTCTTGGTGGGTGAAAGCCAGAAGTAATAGGTACAGAGAACCCTGGATGTCTAGGAATATCGAAGATTGGATAAAGAGAAAATAGGCAGGTATGGAAAAATTACGTTGGGGTAGGCCTACAAAGAGTATAAGGAAGTAGAGGAAGACAGTTAAAAAGGAAATTAGAAAGGCAGGATTAAAAAAAGGTTCTTAACAAAGCTTTTGGGGAAAGAATTCTAAGGGACAGGATTAATGATTGAATGGAAAGGCAGAGACTAATCTGAGATAGCCAGCATGGTTTTATCAAGAGCAGATCTTGTTTGACCAATCTGATTGAATTTTTTGAGGAGGTAACAAAGTGCACAGACATGGGCAGCCACGTAGATGTGGTTTACATAGATTTCAGTAAGACCTTTGACAAAGTGACTTGTACAAAAGGATAGCATCCTTGGAATCCAATGCGTTGGCAAATTGGATCCAACGTTAGCTTGTTAATAAGAGACACATGGTAGAGGGCTGTTGAGATTGGACGCTTGTGACTAGTAATAGCCTGCTGAGTTCCTCCAGCACTTTGTGTGTTGCTTGTGACAAGAAGTGTTCCACAGGGATCAGTTGTATTATGCGTGGATGATCTGGATGGATGCGAATGTAGGTAGCATAGTAAGTTTGCAGATGATACCAAGATTGGTGGAGTTGTTGACAGTTAAGAGGGTAGTCTCAGGCTACAAAATTAGCAGAGGGGGAACGGGCAAGAGAAGCCACAGCTGGTGTATTCAGGCTAAGAATGGATAGGCATCAGAGCAACATGGTGTGACAGACAATTTAAAAAGTGTTACGTACACCGTAACTGGGTTGCCAAACCAGCAGAAATGGACCCTTAGTTGGAGTCTGGATTATTGGAACTAAGAAAGTTTTATTAAAGAAATAAGCAACACAGTACTCTAATCAAAAGGATATAAATGCAACAGTTTAGCAATGAATAAACACACATGTACACAGAACTAGGATAATCGGATCAATCAAGCTCTATCGCAGTCTAGGGGTAAAATGATCAGTCATCGAGTGACACAGAGTTCAGTTTAATTCAATTCGCAGTAATTGCCGTCGTGTCGTGGGGGGGGGGAGAGAGAGAGAGAGAGAGAGAGAGAGAGAGAGAGAGAGAGAGAGAGAGAGAACGAGAACGAATGAATATGCAAATCGGTTTTCAAACAGACCTTCGATATTCCTCGCAGTTAGCTTTCGGGCGAGCCCTTTGTAATGTCTTCTGAGGTCACCGACTGTGACCCCTCTGTTCCAGATACGACCGTTCTTCTGCGGTGAACCCGGCACCCAGGCAAGGGCGGACACACACACCAGGTTCCCACTGACCCGTACCTTTCTACCCTGTGCGTCTATTGCTGGTCCCGCGATCAAACCTCCAAAACTCCCACCAACTTGTTGGGGGGCACACCGCTTTCAGGGTCTCGTTACCTCGTGGAGTCGTGTGTCTGTTGCCTTAGCGAACCTGTCCCTTTTTATCCACCTGCTGGGGTATCGTCTGTCCATCAAACTTCAAACAGTTCAGGGTTCAAAGCCACCGGTCTCTGACAATACTCGGAACCGTGTCTCCTTTTGGTAATCTCTCTCGTCTCTCTCTTATTAGCACCTTGCATGTTCCCCCATTGTCCTCTTATCGGCATCAATCTTCTGATAACTGGTTCCTTTGTCACATCCCTACCCTTCAAAGGATTTTTACCGGGGTAAAAATAATAGGCAGGAATACATTATTAGATACACACAAATATACAGGTTCATCAGCTATTTGGTTAATACGGAGAATTTTAAGTTGTCAACACCTGACAGACAGTCAACAATCACATTTTCTGTTTCTTTTATATGTGTTATTTTAATATTCCTCTAAAACCAGGCTCCAACTTAGCAAACTTCATAGTGGCCGAAAACACTAATGAATTGTGATCAGTGTAACTTCTCAGTGGTTTTCGCCCCGGACACAGATAACAAGGGTCGTCCCATACCAATTTAGCATTCTTTGGCAAGGGCTTAGTAAGAGGGTGGTACTATCCGCAAAGTTGTTTTTTTTTCGGCAAAACTTCCGATAGTACCCCACCATCTCCAAGAACCTTCTCTGGGCTCTCTTGTCTGTTGGGTGGGAACTTCAGAGATAGCTCGCACCTTAGCTTGAATCGAAGCCAGCTGCCCCTGTCCTACCACAAATCCCAGATAAGTGACCTTCGCGTGGCCGAATTCACTTTTTGCAAGGTTCACTGTCAGGCTGGCTTCAGACAGCCATTTAAACAGCTCCTCTACTGCCGTGATGTGCTCCTCCCACGTGTCACTCCAGACCACTATATCACCAATATACACTTCTGTGCTCCTTAGCCCGTTTGTCACTTAATTAATCATTCTATAGGGCTGTCGCTCACTAGGCTGACCTGATGTGGCAACAGCTCCATGTCCCAGCTCCTTGCATCACCTCGGGACATCTGGACCTATGTGGGCGTGTCATTTAATTAGCTCTCCTAGCGGTTCGCTTTGTTCTGGGATTAAGGGAGAGAACTCAACAGCAAAGTCGGTCAACACAATAGAGTTCTCCCATCTGGTCAGCACCACACTTATCTTTTCAAAATGGGTTTTCCCCTTATCAGGTGGCACCCTAGCCTCATTAATTTTCATGATATCACCAGCCAAATCTGTTTTCTGATCATGGTGAGCTTTTAACATGTTAATATCCTCCAACTGTGTTAACTCACGTCTGCAATAGTCAATAACATCCTTCCTCCTGTGCAGCCAGTAAAACTCTTTCATGATTCTGCCGACTGTTTTCCTCCCCCCAAAATGTCCACCGAGGGGTATCCTGTGGGCCAGGTTAAGAATCTCATCCCCATAAATTTTTGGCACCACCCCCCATTCCTCATCTGCGGGCACGGTACTTGGTCTCCCTTTCTTCCTTAGCACTCCCTCCTCCACACAATAGCCTACTGGCTCCCTTTTTAATTCTGCTTCAGAGAGAGCTGTCTCCGCCGAAACCCGCAGCTCCTCGTCTTGCTCCTGCGTCTGTACAAAGTCCTTCCTTGCTAATGCTAAGTCTGCCTCAACTCCCTCACTTTCTCCTGTTTCACTACGCTCCTTCTTTTCACTTTCTACCTCCCCCTGGTACAAGGCTGGTAGAAACGTCTCAGCTAAATTTACTTCGGCAGCCTTCCTGGACACAGGCCGAGTCACTGTGCAACCCGGATGACCCTGTGAGTCCATGGGCGGGGCCTCAATGCTGGCAGGCTGGCCTGTCAGTTTTACTACTGAGAACACATTTCCACCGGCGAGGTCATTACCGAGTAAGACTTCCACGCCTTTCATCGGTAGCTCAGGCCTCACCCCGATCATGACCGGTCCAGAGACCAAGTCGCTTTTTAGGTGTATCTGGTGCAAGGGCACTGCCTCAGTCCCTTTCCCAATGCCTTTTATCACCCTGACTTTCCCAGTCTCGGTCTCTGAACTAAAGTCTAACACACTCTTTAATATCAATGACTGACACGCTCCCGTGTCTCTCCAGATCCGCACTGGAATGGGGTTTAACCCCTCCTTCACCAACACCAATCCGGTTGAGATAAACCTCTCGCGCCCTTCCTGAACTTTATCAGACCTCTCCTTCCCCAGCGGTTTGTTTACCAACTCAATACAGCCAGTCGGAACCGCCGTTTTTCCTTTTCCCGTCTCCTTCTTTGGGGCAAAGCACCTGGACGCAAAGTGATCGGCTTTCCCACAATTATAACATACGACCCCAGGAGACTTCCTACCAGACTGCTCCCGGTCTACCTTATCCTTCTCACTAGTCCCCGGCTTACTTTCTGACTTTTCTGGTGGACTCTCCCCGCTGTCCCGACTACCTTTACGTAGCCTTTACTCGGGGCAAACTTTGTTTTATGTGTCAACGCGTACTCATCCGCTAACTTAGCAGTTGCGGCTAAAGTTTCTGCCTCTTTCTCATCTATGTAGGGTCTCATACCATCAGGGACACAACCTTTAAACTGCTCAATCAGGATCAGCTGTAGCAGTCTGTCATAATCCCCATTTACCCCCTTCGAGGCGCACCAACGCTCACAATATGTCTGCATCTCACGGGCAAACTCTAAATACGTGCGGTCCCACTGCTTCCTCGCATTCCGGAACCTCTGCCGGTATGCCTCCAGGACCAACTCATAAATCCTGAGGATGGCCCCTTTCACCACCTCATACCTCTGGGCATCTTCTGCGGACAAAGCCCAGTAAGCTTGTTGGGCTTTTCCTTTAAGTACACTCTGAAGCAAAATAGCCCACTTATCCCTCGGCCAGTCCTGACTTGCAGCAACTTTTTCGAAATGGAGAAAGTACCGATCCACATCGGTATCTTCAAATGGGGGAACCAGCCTAACCTCCTGGGTCGCCCTGTACCCTCCACCTTGGTTCGGCATGGCCCCCTGCTCTGCCCTTATCTTTAACCTCTCCAGCTCGAATTCCTTTCCTCTCTGTTTCTCTTCGTGTTCTAGCTGCCGTACCCGGAACTCATGCTCGAGTCTCAATTTTTCAAGCTGCACCTGTACTGCGTCTCCACCAGGTTTTCCAATAGATATCACCTCCAGCTCCCCTTGGGGAAACACACCTTTAGATACATAGTGCTCTACGATAGCTCTGTGCATCTCCTCTCTCCTCATTGTCGACTTCCCCTTAACAAGACTCAACCGTTTGGCCACAGCTGCCAATTCCGCTTTCCTGGCATCCTCTAATGCCTCCGAGGTCAGCGCCTTTAGAAATTCCTCAATGTCCATTTCTGCTGTTTGCCTTTTCTTTCTTTCGGGAATTTTAACCCAATCAATTTACCCCGTCCCAAACTGAGCATTCAAAATTGCAGAGGAGAACCCCACTTATGTTACGTACCCCGTAACTGGGTTGCTAAACCAGCAGAAATGGATCACTCAGTTGGAGTCTGGATTACTGGAACTAAGAAAGTATTATTAAAGAAATAAGCGACACAGTACTGTAATCAAAAGGATATAAATGCAACAGTTCAGCAATGAATAAACACACAAGTACACAGAACTAGGATAATCGGAGTTCAGTTTAATTCAATTCGCAGTAATCGCCGTCGTGTCGTTGGGGGGGGAGAGAGAGAGAACGAGAACGAATGAATATGCAAATCGGTTTTCAAACAGACCTTCGATATTCCTCGCAGTTAGCTTTCAGGCGAGCCCTTTGTAATGTCTTCTGAGGTCACTGGCTGTGACCCCTCCGTTCCAGATATGATCGTTCTTCTGCGGTGAACCCGGCACCCAGGCAAGGGCGGACACACACACCAGGTTCTCGCCGACCCGTACCTTTCTACCCTGTGCGTCTATGGCTGGTCCCGCGACCAGACCTCCAAAACTCCCAGCAACTTGTGGGGAGGCACACCGCTTCCAGGGTCTCGTTACCTCGTGGACTCGTGTGTCTGTTGCCTTAGCGAACCTGTCCCTTTTTATCCCCCTGCTGGGGTATCGCCTGTCCATCAAACTTCAAACAGTTCAGGGTTCAAAGCCACCGGTCTCTGACAATACTTGGAACCGTGTCTCCTTTCGGTAATCTCTCTCGTCTCTCTCTTATTAGCACCTTGCATGTTCCCCCATTGTCCTCTTATCGGCATCAATCTTCTGATAACTGGTTCTTTTGTCACAAAAGGTATCCTGCTGAAGACACTAGGAACAAGCTAACCTGGAAGGCAAGCAAGGAAGCTTTACTGGTGGCAATTTCATGGGTATAGAATCAAGAGAGCAGGAGATAGGTCTCAATGAAAAGATCTTCTGGAAGGGAACATAGGAGAAGTGGAAAGCAAACTAGAGAAAGATACAAGTTCAAGGTTGGGGCTTATAGTGGATAAAGAGGAATGAAGTCTGGCTAGGAAAGCAAGAAAATAGTAGAAATAGCTGCCCAAATGGTTGTAACTTTAGTGATGAAGAAACTCTATAAACTTCTCAGATTAGTTGTTTGATGCAAGATCCTCATTCCATCTCTATAAATATTGCTTAATTTATATCCAAGATTATTAATCACACAAACATACTATCAGTGCTGAAAGCATCCTGGTATAAAGACCTCCAAAGATTCATAGCTCTCTGAATATGTTTTGGTTTCTCTTAGTTGGAATTGTTGGAACTCTTGACCCAAGATTAGAACAATACCACATAATACACTGACAAATGTTACAGGAAATTACTTCAAATCTCACTTTTTCTATACTCCAGAAGAAATAGCCAGTTTACACAACTCTGCACACTTATCAGATACACCAATTGTAAATCCAATTCATATTTCCATTCTGGCGTTTCGGTTCATGGCCTCCTCTTGTGCCAAGAAGAGGCCACCCTCAGGGAGAAGAAGCAACACCTTATATTCCATCTGGGTACCCTCCAACCTGATGGCATGAATATCGATTTCTCCTTCCAGTAAACAAATTCCCCCCCCCACCCCACCCTTCCTCTATTCCCACTCTGACCTTTTACTTCTTCTCACCTGCCCATTACTTCCCCCCTGGGTCCCCTCTGCCTTCTCTTTCTCCTATGGTCTACTCTCCTCTCCTATCAGATTTCTCCTTCTCCATCCCGTGACCTTCCCCACCTATCTGGCTTCAGCTATCATCTTCCAGCTAGCCTCCTTTCCCTCCACTACCTTTTTACTATGGGATCTTCCCCCTTCCTCTCATTCCTGAAGAAGAATCTCAGCCCAAAACGTTGACTGTCTATTCATTTCCATAGATGCTGCGTGACCTGCTGAGTTCCACCAGCACTTTGTGTGTGTGTTGCTTCAGATGTACCAATTACTTTTGCTGTGGTCATATCAAAGTACTATTCAATTATACAAGGATTCTTAACTCCTACCTACTCCTGGAATAAAGGCTAATATATCACTTATTTTCTGAATAATTAAGCATTTAGTTCTTGGTTATTTGTTAGCCCTACTGCCAATAATTCTACATTCTGATTTTCTTAGTAAGGTAATTTCTACTGATTGCCTCAATCCCATCCATTATTATTAATACCCTCCCATCTCCTTTTCCATTTTCCTACCTTTGCCAAATAACATATCCAGATACATTCATCCCCATTAACTCCAAAATTATATTTGTGTATCAGTAATTATAACAAAGCCTGTTTGTGGCATTCAGGCTCAGTATGTCCATGGCATTCTCTACTGCCACAATGAGACCAGAGACAGGTTGGAGGAACATATTCCGCCTTGATGGACTCCTACCAGAACATCAACATCAATTTCTCTAACTTCTGGCAATCATCACTTGTTTTCCTTCCTGCCACCCTCTTTGTTTTCCCTCATTAACGTGCCCCACATCCTTTCTCTTCCACCCTCATGACCATCCATCATCTCCCTCTGGTTCTCCTTTCCTGTATTCAAATTCCACTGTCCTCTCCTATAAGATTTTTTCTTCTTCAATCCTTTGTCTCTTCCATATATTGCCTCCCAGCTAGTTACATCATTCTCTTTCATCCCCCCCACCCCCGCCACCTGAACTCACCCATTAACTTCTAGCTTGTACTCTTCTCCCTGCCTTTTTATTCTAGCCTCTGCCCCCTTTCTTTCCAATTGTGAAGTGTCTCAGCCCAAAAAGTCAACCGTTCATTTTCTCCATAAATGCAGCCTGACCTACTGAATTCCCTCAGCATTTTGTATGTTCCTCTGTCATTAATGACCTATTTGTGTTTTTTTAAACAAAGGAGATAACTTCAGAAGAAAAAGGAAACTATTCAATCTATGATGACTACCATCCAAGAACCAACCTCACATCACCCCATATAGGAAATGCTTATGTCCTTATGCTCCCAAAGGCCGAGCCCCAAAGCTTCACTGACTTATTCAACAAAGCAAGACAAAGGTTCACTACTAACTACTCAGATCAAGGGACTTCATCAGAACTTAGGGAAGAACATATTTCTTTTTATTATGTCTCTCTCTGATTTCCCTTCATCTATCAACCAAGTGGTTTTAGTCATAGTAGTCATAGTCATACTTTATTGATCCCAAGGGAAATTGGTTTTTGTTACAGTTGCACCATTAAATAATTAAATAGTAATAAAACCATAAATAATTAGTAATATGTAAATTATGCCAGGAAATAAGTCCAGGACCAGCCTATTGGCTCAGGGTGTCTGACCCTCCAAGGGAGGAGTTGTAAAGTTTGATGGCCACAGGCAGGAATGACTTCCTATGACGCTCTGTGTTGCATCTCGGTGGAATGAGTCTCTGGCTGAATGTACTCCTGTGCCCAACTAGTCCATTATGTAGTGGATGGGAGACATTGGCTTGCAACTTGAACAGCATCCTCTTTTCAGACACCACCGTCAGAAAGTTCAGTTCCATCCCCACAACGTCACCGGCCTTACGAATGAGTTTGTTGATTCTATTGGTGTCTACTACCCTCAGCCTGCTGCCCCAGCATACAACAGCAAACATGATAGCACTGGCCACCACAGACTTGTAGAACATCCGCAGCATCATCCAGCAGATGTCAATGGACCTCAATCTCTTCAGGAAATAGAGACGGCTTTGACCCTTCTTGTAGACAGCCTCAGTGTCCTTTGACCAGTCCAGTTTACTGTGAATTCGTATCCCCAGGTATTTGTAATCCTCCACCATGTCCACACTGACCCCCTGGATGGAAACAGGGTGACCGGTGCCTTAGCTCTCCTCAGGTCTACCACCAGCTCCTTAGTCTTTTTCACATTAAGCTGCAGATAATTCTGCTCACACCATGTGACAAAGTTTCCTACCATAGCCCTGTACTCAACCTCATCTCCCTTGCTGATGCATCCAACTATGGCAGAGTCATCCGAAAACTTCTGAAGATGACAAGACTCTGTGCAGTAGTTGAAGTCCGAGGTGTAAATGGTGAAGAGAACGGGAGACAAGACAGTTCCCTGTGGAGCCCCAGTGCTGCTGATCACTCTGTCGAACACACAGTGTTGCAAGCACACGTACTGTGGTCTGCCAGTAAGGTAAACAAAGCATCAACACAGGACGCTTCGCCTCATCTTTTGCTCTATCCATCTCTCTCCATCCTCTCTATTATTTACTAATTGGTTTCTTACCTTTTAATTTCTGATGAAGTGCCTTCAACTTTTAATGTTAACCCCGTTGATGTTTCCACAGACAATGCCTGACCTGCCAAGCTCTTCCAGCTCTAATTAACCTTATATTTATAGTCAGGAACACCACCTTCATACTCCATTATACCTGTATTCTAGATTTTTCAGTTCCAATACCCTAGGCTGAATTTTGACCTCCAGTACCGCATGTTCTCCATGTATTTCTTTTGGATGTCGTGGTGCACATCAGTACCAATGACATAGCAAGGAAGAGTGAGGACGTCCTGGAGAATGAGCTTGGTAGAAAGTTGAAAAGCAGGACCTCGAGGGTGGTAATCTCAGGATTGCTACCTGTGCTACGTGCCAGTGAGGGTAGGAATAGGATGCTCTGGAGGATGAACAAGTGGCTGAGGAACTGGTGTAGGGGGCAGGGTTTCAGATTTCAGGATAATTGGGACCTCTTCTGGGGCAGGTGGGACCTGTACAAGAGAGACGGGTTACACTTGAACTACAGGGGGACCAATATCCTTTCAGGGAAGTTTGTTAGTGCTATTGGGGAGGCTTAAAACTAGATTTGCAGGGGGTGGGAACCAGAGTGCCAGAGCTGACAGTGTGGCTGGGGTGAAAATAAATGATGTTAAAAGTTCAAGCAAATCCGCTAATAGAAAGGTTTGGAGTGGTGGTAAAAATCTTCTGAGGTGTATATATTTCAATGCTAGGAGTATTGTGGGGAAGGCAGATGAGTTGAGGGCGTGGATTGACACGTGGAATTATGACATTATAGCAATTAGTGAAACTTGGCTACAGGAGGGGTAGAACTGGCAGCTTAATATTCCAGGGTTCCGATGTTTCAGATATGATCGAGGTAGAGGAATGAAAGGTGAGGGAGTAGCATTGCTTGTTAGGGAAAATATTACAGCAGTGCTCAGGCAGGACAGATTAGAGGGCTTGTCTACTGAGTCCTGAGAAACAGGAAAGGTATGGTCACATTAGTGGGATTGTATTACAGACCACCCAATAGTCAACGAGAATTGGAAGCGCAAATCTGCAGAGAGATAGCAGGCAACTGCAGGAAACATAAAGTTGTGGAGGTAGGGGATTTTAATTTTCCATATATTGATTGGGACTCCCATACTGTTAGAGGTCTAGATGGTTTAGAGTTTGTAAAATCTGTTCAGGAAAGTTTTCTAAATCAATATATAGAGGGATCAACTGGAGGGGATGCAATATTGGATCTCCTGTTAGGAAACGAGTTAGGACAAGTGACAGAAGTCTGCGTAGGGGAGCACTTTAGTTCCAGTGATCATAACACCATTAGTTTCAACTTGATCATGGACAAGGATAGATCTGGTCCTAGGGTTGAGGTTCTTAACTGGAAGAAGGCCAAATTTGAAGAAATGAGAAAGGATCTAAAAAGCGTGGATTGGGACAGGTTGTTCTCTGGCAAGGATGTGATTGGTAGGTGGGAAGCCTTCAGAGGAGAAATTTTGAGAGTGCAGAATTTGTATGTTCCTGTCAGTATTAACGGCAAAGTGAATAGGAATAAGGAACCTTGGTTCTCAAGGGATATTGAAACTCTCATAAAGAAGAAGAGGGAGTTGTACGACATGTATAGGAAGCAGGGAGTAAATAAGGTGCTTGAGGAGTATAAGAAGTGCATGAAAATACTTAAGAAAGAAATCAGGAGGGCTAAAAGAAGACGTGAGGTTGCCTTGGCAGTCAAAGTGAAGGATAATCCAAAGAGCTTTTACAGGTGTATAAAGAGCAAAAGGATTGTAAGGGATAAAATTGGTCCTCTTGAAGATCAGAGTGGTCAGCTATGTGCGGAACCAAAGGAAATGGGGGAGATCTTAAATAGGTTTTTTGCGTCTGTATTTACTAAGGAAACTGGCATGAAGTCTATGGAATTAAGGGAAACAAGTAGTGAGATCATGGAAACTGTACAGATCGAAAAGGAGGAGGTCCTTGCTGTCTTGAGGAAAATTAAAGTGGATAAATCCCCGGGACCAGACGGGGTGTTCCCTCCGACCTTGAAGGAGACTAGTGTTGAAATTGCAGGGGCTCTGGCAGAAATATTTAAAATGTCGCTGTCTACAGGTGAGGTGCCGGAGGATTGGAGAGTGGCTCATCTTGTTCTGTTGTTTAAAAAAGAATCGAAAAGTAATCCGGGAAATTATAGGCCAGTAAGTTTAACGTCGGTAGTAGGTAAGTTATTGGAGGGAGTACTAAGAGACAGAATCTACAAGCATTTGGATAGACAGGGACTTATTAGGGAGAGTCAACATGGCTTTGTGCATGGTAGGTCATGTTTGACCAATCTATTAGAGTTTTTCGAGGAGGTTACCAGAAAAGTGGATGAAGGGAAGGCAGTGGATATTGTCTACATGGACTTCAGTAAGGCCTTTGACAAGGTCCCGCATGGGAGGTTAGTTAGGAAAATTCAGTCGCTAGGTTTACATGGAGAGGTGGTAAATTGGATTAGACATTGGCTCAATGGAAGAAGCCAAAGAGTGGTAGAAGAGAATTGCTTCTCCGAGTGGAGGCCTGTGACTAGTGGTGTGCCACAGGGATTAGTGCTGGGTCCATTGTTATTTGTCATCTATATCAATGATCTGGATGATAATGTGGTAAATTGGATTAGCAAATTTGCTGATGATACAAAGATTGGAGGTGTAGTAGACAGTGAGGAAGGTTTTCAGAGCCTGCAAAGGGACTTGGACCAGCTGGAAAAATGGCAGATGGAGTTTAATACAGACAAGTGTGAGGTATTGCACGTTGGAAGGACAAACCAACGTAGAACATACAGGGTTCATGGTAAGGCACTGAGGAGTGCAGTGGAACAGAGGGATCTGGGAATACAGATACAAAATTCCCTAAAAGTAGCGTCACAGGTAGATAGGGTCGTAAAGAGAGCTTTTGGTACATTGGCCTTTATTAATCAAAGTATTGAGTATAAGAGCTGGAATGTTATGATGAGGTTTTATAAGGCATTGGTGAGGCCGAATCTGGAGTACTGTGTTCAGTTTTGGTCACCAAATTACAGGAAGGATATAAATAAGGTTGAAAGAGTGCAGAGAAGGTTTACAAGGATGTTGCCAGGACTTGAGAAACTCAGTTACAGAGAAAGGTTGAATAGGTTAGGACTTTATTCCCTGGAGCGTAGAAGAATGAGGGGAGATTTGATAGAAGTATATAAAATTATGATGGATATAGATAGAGTGAATGCAAATACAAGCAGGCTTTTTCCACTGAGGCAAGGGGAGAAAAAAACCAGAGGACATGGGTTAAGGGTGAGGGGGGAAAAGTTTAAAGGGAACATTAGTGGGGGGCTTCTTCACACAGAGAGTGGTGGGAGTATGGAATGAGCTGCCAGACAAGGTGGTAAATGTGGGTTCTTTTTTAACATTTAAGAATAAATTGGACAGATACATGGATGGGAGGTGTATGGAGGGATATGGTCCGTGTGCAGGTCAGTGGGACTAGGCAGAAAATGGTTCGGCACAGCCAAGAAGGGCCAAAAGGCCTGTTTCTGTGCTGTAGTTTCTATGGTTTCTACAGTTTTCTATGGTCTGGCATCATCTGTGGAGTGAGAAACAGTCCATGTTTTGGAAATGTGTCCCTTTGGTAGAACTGCGTCCCTTTGGTAGAACTGCGAAACCAAGATGCAAGTTAGTTTTCAGTTGGAGAGGGGGTGATGGAGGGAATGACATGATAAGGAAGGGTCAAAATGACCTAATGGCACCACCAGGTTCTTGGTTTTAATTTGCATCTCTTTCTTATCTAGTTCTAATGAAGGATCACCGACCCAAAACATTGATGTTTCTCTTTCCACAGTTGCTACAGTTTCCAGCATTTTGTTTCTGTTTCACTTTCAGCACCTACAACACTTTCGTTTTTCATTTGGTTGGAATATGGACAGCACTCCCCATGGGATCGTGGATGAAGAGACATAGAAAGTTACAGGCCAAATGCAGGAATATGCATTTACTGCATATGGACCTGGTAGATTGGAAGAGGAGGACCTATTTCTCTGCACTATGATTATGAGTTAACAAGTACACACTGCGTGATGAGAACGTTACTAAGTTAACCACAGTCAATGCCTAAACCCATGACCATGTGAAAGCAAATCCTGACATGAAATGATGCAAATGAATGATCTCTATTTTCTCTTCCCTTTGTATATACATTCCATAAATGGAATAAAAAATCAGAATCCTGCAGTCAGAGCCATTTTACAGGAACCTGGATCTTTGGGTTTAGTTGTGAGAAATTCTCAAACATTTTTTCCTTTGTATTCATAACTTTTTTTAATCAATGTTTGTTTTTAGATAAGTTCTAAACCTTCATAATTTTACTTCAAAGGTTGCTCTTTGCAGAGACAACATTTATACAGTCCATATCATACAACATGGATGGCAGGGTGGAGATACATCTCTACCAAAGACGGTGTAAGGCACTCCTTCCCACTGCTAGTCTGGGTCACCCTTTGGCAAGGTGTAGCACCTGCTTGGCTCCTCAATCAGAGTCATGTGAAACCATGGGAGCAGGTGATAGATGGTTCTATGAGCAGCTGGTGCATATCATAAGATCAATGGCTGCAGGTTTTGATTTTGAAAAATGTATGTTTTGTGACTATTCATTTTACTTCTACTGAGATTCCCTATATTCCGTACTTGGCTACAGTGCAGTAACGCTGTAAACATCTGTCATATCTGTTCACTGTCATGGGAAACGGAAGATGAAAAAAATATGCTGCTTTTAGATTAAATAACACAATGTCTACAGCATTAATTCCATATTAATAGAGATTATGGGGCTGAAATTTTCAACATGACATATTTTATCTTTCTATATCAATTAACTAGTGGGGTATCACAGGCCTCTGTCCCTTTATCCTGATGTGGATGAAAGGACAGGGTGTACTATAGCCATATTTGTCGATGATACAAAACAGGTAAGCAAATTGTTAGCAGGACAGAAAGAGCCCACAAAGGGTGTAAATAAATTGAAAGGGTAAGAAGTTGACAGATAGAAAATAATATGGGGGCGGGGTGGGTAAGAAAATGAGGTTATCTATTTTGCAATGAAGAAAAAAATCTTATTTAAACAGAGAGATTGCAAAACACATAGATCAAAAGGAACTGGGAGCCCTTGTAGATTAAACATGAAAAGTTTTAAAGAGGGGCACGACTAGCAGACATATCAAGTAATGAAGAAGTCTAAAGAAATTTAAATTTTCTTGTAAAAGGGGTGTAAATCTTATGTTTTGATATAACTGTACGAACTTCTGGAATACTGCATACATTTTGGTCTCCATACTTAAAAGATATGCTGGTACTGAAAGCAGCATAAAGGAGGATCACTTAATTTAATGATTTGATTTATGAAGAGAGATTGACCAGATTGGACCCATATGAACTGAAGTATAATAGAATGAACGATTATCTTATTAAGGGGAATTGAGGGGAATGACAAGCCAGCTAATGACAGAATACTTCCTCTAGAACTAGGAGGGATAGTTTTGGAAGTTTACATAACATAACAGACAGCGGTGAGCAGGAATTTCTTCCAGAGGTTCATAAATCTTTGAGATCTTCTATCCTAGGTATTCAAGATGGAGATTTAACAGATCTTTAACCCACACAACAGACAAGAGACACTGAGGAAAAGACTGGATTAGCTATGATTTTATTATATGGTGGAGCAGGAGCCCATTTGGCCTACTTCTGCTTCTGTTCCCTGTGTTCTATGAATTTTAATAAAAGCACTTGTCTTGTATCTTCCTCATTGGTAAAATCAAATTTACCCACTAATGGAAGGTAAACATGGCTGAATCATCCCTCTCAGCCTCATACTCCGGCTTTCTCCGTTTTAAATATACCCAATGACTTGGCCTCCACAACTGTCTGTGGCAATGAATTCCACAGATTCACCACCCTCTGGCTAAAGAAATTCCTCATCTCTGTTCTAAAGAGATGTTCCTCTATTCTGAGACTGTGCCCCCGGTCCTAGGATCCCCCACTATACGAAGAACCTCTCCACATCCACTCTATTTAAGTCCATCAATATTCAATAGATTTCATTCTTCTAAACTTGAGCGAGTACAGGGCTAGAACCATCAAACAATCATACGTTAACACTTAAATTCCCGGAATCATTATTGTGAATCCCCTCCAGACTCTCTCTAATGACAGCATATCTTTTCTTAGATAAGAGGCCCAAAACTACTCTCAATACTCCAAGTGCGTTCTGATCAATGTCTTATAAAACATCAGCATTACATCCTTTCTTTCAGTCTTCATAAAGTGAATTTTAACATTGCATTTACCTTCCTCAGCACTGATTCAACCTGCAAGTAAGCCTCATGAAATCCTGCACAATCCTGCCTCTGATTTCTGAATCTTTTCCCTGTTTAGAAAATAGTTTATGCCTTTGCATGACCATGCATCTCCCTGCACTACATTCCATCTGCCACTTCTTTGCCATTCTCCAAATCTGTCCAAGTCCTACTGCAGGCTCTCTACTTCTTCAACATTACCTGCCCTTCCATTTATCTTCATGTTATCCACCCACCTGGCCACAAAGCCATCAATTCCATCATACAAATCATTGATATATTACATGAAAAGAAGTAGTCCCCATACTGATCACTCCAGAACACCACTTGTCAACAGCAGCCAATCAGAAAAGGTCCCCCTTATTCCCACTCTGTCTCCTGCCAATCTCCTATCTATGCCAGTACCTTTCCTGCAATACCATGGGCTCTTATCTGTGAAGTAGCCTAATGTGCGGCACCTTGTCAAAGGACTTGCGAAAATCCAAGTAAACAACATCCACTGATTCTCCTTTGTCCACCTTGCCTGTTATTTCCTTAAAGAATTCCAACAGATTTGTCAGGCAAGATTTCCTCTTAAGGAAACCATGTTGACTTTGGCCTACTTTATCATGTGCTTCCAAGTACTCCAAAACCTGATCCTTAATAATGGACTTTCCAAACACTGAAATCAGGCTGACTGGTCTATAATTTCCTTTCTTTTAATTGCCTCCAGTGGCATTTGTAATTTTCCAGTCCTCTAAAACCATTCCAGTCTCTAGTGATTCTTGAAAGATCACTACTAATGCTTCCATAATTTCATCAGCTACCTCTTTCAGGTGTAGTCCATCTGGTCCAAGTGACTTATTCACATTCAGACCTTTCAGCTTCTCAAGCTTTCATCTCCTCTCTCTGTTTTTTTTAAAGTTACCTTCTGTTGGTTTTTAAAAGCTTTCTAATCCTCTAACTTTCCACTTTTTATTTTGCTATCTATATTCTATGCTGTCTCTTTTGCTTTTATGCTGTCTTTAACTACCCTGGTCAGCCCCAGTTGTGTCATCCTCCATTTAGAATACTTCTTCATCTTCATCTTTGGGATCCTGCACTTCCAAATTGCTCCCAGAAACTCCAGCCATTACTGTTCTGCCATCATCCCTGCTAGTGTCCCCTTACAATCAATTTGGCCAGTTCCTCTCTCATCATGTTCAAGTTTAATTATCATTCAACTATACACGAATACTCATGAATACAGCCAAATGAAACTGCGTTACTCCAGGGCCAAGGTGCAAAACACTGTACCAAGAGTCACACACAGCATAAGACACGTATAGCACATATAACACTCACAAAAAAAATATAATATACCCCAAGTCCCTGAATGACATGTCCTGTAAATTTATGGTGCATGGGTGTTAATGGCAAGAATAAGCAGTTCTCAGATGTCCATAGACAAATATACATAATCCAGCTTGTCTTGCACCAAGCAAACACTGAATGGCAGCACTGACCAGACAGGCGAGCCCCCAACCCAGCATGAACGCTCCTCTGCACCACTTCCGGCACCTCCTCTCCTGGACTGCTACAACAGGCAAGCCTGCAGCTTGAGGCCTAGTCTCGCTACAACAGAGGCCACACGGCTCCCCCACTGTCTGTCTCTCCAATAAACATGGAAAGCAGATTTGCAGTATTTTACATTACCAGTGTGCAATAGGGTCTTGCATCACAGGAGAAATGTCCAAGACAGTAACTTGCTGTTAGACTGCACTTCCCACACCAACTCCGATGCTTTTCAGTAGCAGACAGTAACATGGTCCGCACCAATTCCAGCTCCTTCAGCTCCTCCACCAACTAGCAGCTCACTGATGGGGTAGGCCTACTGTACTTGAAGCCTTAATGTTGAGCATTGCCTTGCGATTGTAAAAAAGTTTTAAAATGACAAAAACACCGTTGATTGGCCCCCAAGAGGCTGCTGCATACAAACATGCCACCATCTCATGCCTTTGTAATTCCCTTTACTCTGCTGTAATACTGATACATCTGATTTTAGCTTCTGCAGAGTGAATTCTGTCATATTATGATCACTGCCTCCTAAGGGTTTTGTTTTATCTTAAGCTTCTTAATCGAATCTGATTCTTTACACAACACCCAATTGTCTTCTACATAGTGGACTTAACCACAATCCTCCAAACCCCTTTTCAAAATTTGCAAACTGGTATTACTGCTCTTGCACAGCCCAATATCTCCAACACTGAAGCCCTAAATTCAGTCAGTCCCAATGAATATGGCATACTGTTTGCATGCTCAACAGCAGACTCGTAAAACAGACACTCAATCCAGGCTGGAAATTACAAGATGGATTTAGGAAAAGCTTTGTGGACCTTATCAAAACATCACTGGAAAGAGTATATTCTGGGAATGCTTGGCAAGATGGAGAACCAACACTTGGGATTGCACAGAATATACTGGAGACTACACATTAGGAGAATATGGAGGACAAATTCAAACATCAATAGGAGTGCACCACTTTACAATCGACACGCTGCCCCGCCACATCCCCGCTGCCCACCAGATGTACGTACGTCCCTCCCTGGTCTCTACAGGCACCAATAATAGTGACCCACAGTACAGCACAAAATGTTTTCATTAGTGGGTATATATAAGACAGAGATCAATACATTGACAAATAGAGGGACTGAAGAGGTTTACAGTTACTGCAGGAAAAATGACAATCATTTTGCAGTGCCATATTGATTTGTGTTGGGAAGTTAATTCACCACACAAAGGCTTGCAACTTTACATGTTCATATTGACCAGTATGGAAACACTGAAGGGTCTTGTCCTGTAATATCAACTATTTATTCATTCCAATGGATGCGGCCGCATTCCTCTAGCATATTTTGTGTGTTGCTTGGGGTTTCCAGCATCTGCAGACTTTCTCGTGTTCATGGAAACACCAATGCTGAGGAATGGAAAAGTGAATAGAAAATGTTCTTCTTCTTCGCCTGTCCATCGATTTCGATGTTGACTATATAGAAAATGGTAGATACAGCCCGGTATATCACAGGCAACTGAGTACATTTTCATGGAATGTTGCCACAAGAAAGCAGCACTCATCATTGAGGACTCCCACCATCCAAGCCATGCTCTCTTTTCACTAGTACCAGGAGTGTACAGGAGGTACAACAGCCTTGGGTCCCACACCACTAGATTCAGGAACAATTACTACCCCACAACCATCAGGCTCCTTCCTGAAGTAGAGTGGATAACTTCATGCACTCTGAACCGATCCCACAACCTACAGTAGGGGTCGCCAACCCGTTGATCGCGATCGACTGGTCGATCTTTGAGACCTTCCCAGTCGATCCCGAAGAAAAATCAAAAATAAATACACAAATACTGTAGTAATGTGAGCATTATAAAAGTAAGTAATACTAATTAGGATAATGGTAATATAGCAATATTTTCACTAAAAAGCTGTTTGTAAAGAGAGATTGTTTCCGGGTTGCGGGGGTTTAGTTCCGTTCTTTCTGCCCAGTGCGCATGTGTGTAGTTCCCCCGCCATGCACCGCGTTTTCAGCGTAGCCTGTGCTGCATCAAAGTGACAAATCAGATTAGGTAACAGTACAGACTGTCGCAAATATCAATATACGGCAGTGTCCCCAACCTCCGGGCCGCGAAGCATGCCGGGGCGCAGCGGTAGTTGGGATGTACACAGCACATCTTTAAGAAAAGAAGCCGAAATAAACAAGCTAATTAATTAGGTGAGCTTCGGCTCAGATCAGAGGTGACGCAATCGGCAATCGCTCGTGATATCCTGATAGCATGGCGGAGGCTCCACGAAAGAAGGTGAAAACATACAAATTCCATCCAGAATGGGAAGAGGAATTTCTATTTACCTTGGTGAAAGACAAGTGTGTATGTATGTATGTTGTGCCACCAAACACAAGCACTGTCTAAAAGAGGGAATCTGGAGCGGCACCGCAACACCAAACACCAGGAATTTAAAGACACCTACCCCACAAAGAGCGCAATTCATGCCAGGAAAGTTGAGGAGCTGAAATCGGGGTTGAAGGCCAGCAATCCTTTTTCACAAAGCATGCTGCTCAAAATAAGGCTGCTATTGAAGCATCAGTTCGTGTAAGTCACATTTTGGCTAAACACAAGAAGCCTTTTACAGATGGCGATTTATTCAAGGAAGCAATGACCATTACCGCAGAGACTGTTTTTAACGACTTTAAAAACAAAAACGGCATCACAGCCGCAATACGTAATATATTGCTTGGCCCTGCAACAGTGACAAGGAGGGTAGAGTCACTGTCAGAGGACATGGATCGACAAGTGTTAAAGGACTTGTCACTCTGTGAATATTTTTTCACTACAGTTTGATGAATTCCTGGATGTAATACAAACAGCTCAGCTTGTTGTATTTGTCAGAATGGTTTTCCAGGATTTTACAACAAAGGAGGACTTCCTCACTCTTTTGCAATTAAAGGAAAGAACGAGAGGTGAGGATATTTACAAGGAGTTTAAAAAATATGTCCGTGAAAATGACATCCCCTTCATAAACTGGTGGCAATTACTACTGATGGGGCCGAGCAATGCGCGGTCTATGCGTTAGTTTTATAGCACTGAAAGTCAGTGCCTACTTCGGGTCAACATCTATGTGAAATTGTATTTTCACTGATGAAAATTATTAAATCAAAGTACAGGACCTGAGGTTGCCAACTTTCTCACTCCCAAATAACGGACAAAAGTAGCAGTCAAATCCCGGGACATTTGTGTTTACCCAGAGAAAGACTACCATGACCATGAAGCCTTGCGTGGGCACCTGTGTGCGCATGCGTGATGTGCCGATTTTTTACCGCACGAATTGGTTTTGGCTCAATTTTCATTATTTCTACTTTATATAGGCTGTGTATTTAACATATCATTCCTGCTTTTACTATATGTTACTGTTATTTTGGGTTTTACGTGTTATTTGGTATGATTTGGTAGATTTATTTTGGGTCTGTGAACGCTCAAAATTTTTTTCCATATAAATTAATGGTTGATTGCTTCTTTGGCGTAAAGCATTTTGGCAGGAAAGGTTTCATAGGAACGTCCTACCTTAGCGGGGGGAATACGGGACAGTTGGCAACCCTGCACCTCACAGACTGTCTCAGACTGGCTGTCTGTAGTTATGAGTCAAATTTCAGGAAACTAGCAGAAAGTATTCAGCCCCAGTCATCACACTGAGTGCAACAGTCAATTTTTATTCATTTATTTTTCGTGTTGAAATAGAATTAAATAATGAAACTTAGAATTAAAGGAGTTAAGTATTGTAATATTCTTAAAGAAAGACAGCCATGGCCTGTTTGATATGCTAGTTACAGTGTTTTCTTGTTTGAATTAATTTGAAAGTTTGACAAAAGTATTTTTTGTAATTCAAATACAATTCGCCCAAATAAAAGGCCTCAAATTGGAAGTACAATCTGAGCTGTGTTTTCTCTGAACGATCTTGCCTTTCACTAAGGTCGAGGTAGGTGATCTTGGGCTTAAAAAGGTTGGTGACCACTAACCTACAGGGTTTATATAAGAGTAATAATGAGCCAATTTATCCTTAGACATGCACTCTGAACCGATCCCACTAACCTACAGACTCACTTTCAAAGACCCTTGAACTCATTTTCTCAGTTTTATTTTTTTCTTATTTGTACAATTTGCTTTTTTTGCACGCTGACTATTGGTCATTGGTGAAGAGGAGAAGATGGCGGTGCGTCGCAGTGCACAGCGGCCATTCCGGTGAATGATATCTGTAATCTGTCAAGTAGGGGACCGTGCACAATCCTGATTTGATGGAGACAGACGTGAGAGCACGGAGGAACATCTGGAGAAACTTCTGAAATGCTTTCTTCGCTGTCGCTGCTACTGTGTAACCCAGAATCTCCGGAGAAGGCCCTGAGTCCCCCGCTTTGCTTGTTGCTCGGCGGCTGGGCTGAGGTCGAAGTGCTCGGCAGAGGATGGTTCTCCGGAGGCTGTTTCGGAAGGGCTGGTCAGAGGCTCGAAGTTTTCGGACAGACTTAAGAGTCGGCTGTGGTCGGGTGCTTCCAATGCATTAGCAGTTGTCGGCGCCTGGAGGTTTATGGCAAGGAGAGTTTCTCCCTTTTGCCGTCTGCTATCGGGACTATCGGGAGTCGATCGGAACTTTGAGACTTTTTTTTTTTTACCATGCCCATGGTTTGCTCTTTATCAAATTATGGTATTGCTCTGCACTGCTGTAACTATATGTTATAATTATGTGGTCTTGTCAGTGTTAGTCCTTAGTTTGTCCTTTTCTTTGATATCACTCTGGAGGAACATTGTATCATTTCTTAATGCATGCATTTCTAAATGACAATAAACGAGGACTGAGTGTCCTCACAATCCAATAATCTAATTCTTTATGTAAATGTTTTTCATAAATCCTAATGTATTTCTTTATTTACCTGTAAATGCCTGCAAGAAAATTAATCTTAAGGTAGTATATGACAACATACACGTACTTTTTCTAATACAGGTTTCCCACGCCATCCAAAGGTAGAGCATTCCTATGAAACGGTTTGTAAGCGGAAATGTCGTAAAGCGAAGAAGCAATTAACATTTATTTATATGGGAAAATTTTGTGAGCGTTTGCAGACCCAAAAATAACCTACCAAATCATGCCAAATAACACATAAAACCTAAAATAACAGTAACATATAGTAAAAGCAGGAATGATATGATAAATACACAGCCTATATAAAGTAGAAATACTTTTCCAGAATCATTACTGCACTGTTTTCCGTAGCGAAAATCTCACGCAAGCGCCGTCGGCAGAAAATCTCACGCAAGCGCCATCGGCAGAAAATCTCACACAAGTGCTGTTGGCAAAAACACGGCACAAGCGCTCTCCAGTAACCTTTAAGCTATGAAGCTGCCACATCATACCTAATAACATGTAAAAATACACAGCAGATATAAAGTAGAAATAATGTATGTACAGTGTAGTATCACTTACCGGAATCGGGAAGACAGCGCAGAGCACACTGGTGATGGTGTGTTAGACTGAGTCGTTGCAGGTTGGGTGGTGCAGTGGCCCCCACCCTCCGAGATACATTGCCGCAAAGCACGCAGGGGTCCAGCGGTAGCCGGGAGGGACACAGCACATATTTAAGATAAAAGCCGAAACAAACATACTAATTAATCAGGTGCTGCCCGGCATGTAATTGTCGGCCCTGATCAGTGCCGATTTTCAATTGCGTCATCTCTGATCTGGGCCGACAATTACATGTCGGCCGCACCTAATTAATTAGCATGTTTATTTCGGCTTTTTTCTTAAAGATGTTCTGTGTGCTTCCCGGCTACCGTTGCACTCTCCGTGAATCGGTATCTGTCTGTAGCCTGGGGTTTGGGGTGGTGGGACACTGGGGTGTCAGCTCTTCTTCTCCTATGAGACTGCCCGCCCCGATGTCGAAGGTCGAGGTTCGTCGTCTGCCGTGACTTGGTTGACTGCTGAGCCTCGCGCATTTTTCTTTCACACAGTTCTTTAATAAGGACTCAAACCATCCTGCAAATATCCTCTAAACCGACGTACCCTTTCAAAATTAATGTCGTACTTTATCATTACTCATTCGGTTTCGATTGTTATCCTTTTTTCTTCCAATTGCATCAGCTCTTCATCTGTCAGTTCTTGGTCATGGGATGCCAAAACCTCTTCAACATCATGTTTGTCAGCTTCCACAAGCCAAACTCACTTTGTCCTTACTTCGTTCACCATGATCAAAACGATCAATTATGTCTAGTTTTACGCTAAGTGTAACACCCTTACGAGCTCTTTTAGGCTTTTCCGATACCATAGAACTCATCTTGCAAACGGCTGCTCACAGGCTCGTGTTAAAGCAATGCTGTTTCGAATCTGGGGCAGAGCAGCTGCTCGGGTCGCGCGCTCTGCCTTTTATCGCGTGCTGATTTTTTATCGCGCGCTGTTTTTTTTTCGTAACAGTGAAAACACCTTCTGAAAGCGAAAACAGGGTACTAATATAGGTCTTTCGTAACAGTGACGTTTCGTAAAGCGAACGTTCGAATAGCAGGGGACACCTGTAATGCAGTCTATCAGCTCAAATGCACGTTTTCATAGTCTCCAGTTGACTTTCGGTTCCACACTACTACATGAACATTTTAAAGTTGCAGCTCATTGTTTTTCTCTGTCAGCTATCAGAATATTTGTTGTATATCCTGGTAGCTTAGTTCAAATTCAAATCACTCAGAGCATCACTCAAAAAATAATCGTCCGCTTATTTCACTCCTGCAAAATAACACCATCTGTCTGATGTATATGACAACTGTGCTGACAGGAGCTGAATCTGACAGAAGTTTCCCCAAGCAAATTCTGACTTGATGCCTATATAGGCTCCCAAGCCCAACTTACTAACAACCCAGAAAAAGGAACAATTTGCTGGAACATCAAGGTAACCAAGCCTGAAGGTCTGTGAAGAGCTAAGAGAACTGCAGTTTTGGCATCCCAAGGCTTGAAAGAAGCTTTACAATTCATTGATTTCTGTTCCAAGTGTGGCAATTTCAGGAAGCAATTGGAGAAAGGACAGAAAAATAAAATTTTGATTCTAGTTTGAACAGAATAAACAATCCCAGCATTCAGCAACTAAACCATCACCACATTCTTACAGGTCACCATTGAACCAAGGTTAATATTTTATTACAGATTGAAACTCTCCAGGCCAGCTCCTTTGGAACCTGACTGGTGCCAGACCATAGAAGTTGCTCTTGATCATCATCTTCTGAGCAGAACTGTTTTAAGGATAGACGTTCTATGGGAAATGTCCATAGCTCGAAGTTATCCAAGTCAGAAGTGCTGTCAGCTAAAAGTGCAAAAGTTGTATTTATAGTTTAATTAGCTTAGAACAGATCTCAGTTAGTTTTAGATCTTACTAAAAATTAGTTAATTAGAAGAGATCTGAGCTATAGATACAAAACGTGTACAATCATAGTTGCTGGATCTCAGAATGTCAAAACCGAGAGTCTCAACTTGTACCCACCTTCTAGTATTATGAAAAGTAATTTTAAAACATTCCACTTGTAGTTTATGTTTGTTCATTAATACTGGTAAAAATTAAGAGTTATCAGAGATGAACTTCACCTCTGGGAAGTGAATTTGAATAAAAAGAGATGATAGAGATAAAATCATTGTCATAGCTCGAGGTGGGAGGTGAACAGATTTTACCCCCTCATTTAAAGTAACATTGCAGGAAAAGATGCTGTAGGTTTTTACTTAGTTAGAGTGTTGCACAGGATGAGAAGTTTGCAGGTCATGGACAAAAAGCAGGCATATTGGACTAACAGGGATTGTATTTTTCAAAAAGCAGATACATCTTTATTGCGACTTTCTGAACAACATGAAATCAAGTATAAGGATCAATAACCTCACTACCATTAAAGCCTAGTAATGCACTGATATGTTCAATTGTCTTCACTCTTTAACTGAAGCACAAGTCTTCCTGAAATCTAATACCCACACAGCCACAAGCCCATCCATATAATAACTTCACTGTTCCATTGAAACCTTTCAATGTCTTCATTCTCTCAAACTTATTGCTCTGGTTTCATAACTCACTTCTAAGGTCCTTACAGAATGAACCCAAATGCTTATATCATCTTCACTTTCAGTCCCAATATCATTGTTCGTCAATGTCTCTGACCTCTTGTTGTCCAAATGTTACTAATACCTCCTGTATTGCAGAGATAAAAGAGCCTGCAGCTGCTGGAGTCTGGAGCAAGAAAATAGGCCAGTTGAAAGATCTTGACCCAAAGCATTGACTGTCCATTTCCATCCACAGATGCTGCTTGACCTGCTGAGTTTCTCCATCATTTTGGTTTATTTTCTTCAATATCCTGTACAGCTTTGGTTCATACAAAATAGGTTCTAATGTTCATCAAATAAAATTTAAACACTTACTTCCACAAATCTACTCCAATCTACCTTTACCAAACTGTTCATGTTACTCATTCTCTGCCAAAAGGACCACAATCTCTGACTTTGTACAAGCCCAGTCATGCTCTTAATATCTGCAAGAATATTTTCTTTGCTTTAAATCAATTTTCTAAACTAATAGGATGGACGAAAAAGGTAAAATTACATTTGAAAATAAATTCAGTCTTTCCAGTTCACCTAATCTGCTTTAGACCATAAGATATAGGAGCAGAAGGTCACTCGGCCCATTGAGTCTGCTCCACCATTCAATCATGGGCTGATCCAATTCTTCCAGTCATTCCCACTCTCCTGCCTTCTCCCCATACCCTTTGATGCCCTGGCTAATCAAGAGCCTATCTATCTCTGCCTTAACATGTCGAGGAACCAACTAGAGAGCAGGCTATTCTGGACTGGGTTTTGAGCAATGAGGAAAGGTTAATTAGCAATCTTGTCGTGAGAGGCCCCTTGGGTAAGAGTGACCATAATATGGTGGAATTCTTCATTAAGATGGAGAGTGACATAGTTAATTCAGAAACAAAGGTTCTGAACTTAAAGAGGGGTAACTTTGAAGGTATGAGATGTGAATTAGCTAAGATAGACTGGCAAATGACACTTAAAGGATTGACGGTGGATATGCAATGGCAAGCATTTAAAGGTTGCATGGATGAACTACAACAATTGTTCATCCCAGTTTGGCAAAAGAATAAATCAAGGAAGGTAGTGCACCCGTGGCTGACAAGAGAAATTAGGGATAGTATCAATTCCAAGGAAGAAGCATACAAATCAGCCAGAGAAAGTGGCTCACCTGAGGACTGGGAGAAATTCAGAGTTCAGCAGAGGAGGACAAAGGGCTTAATTAGGAAGGGGAAAAAAGATTATGAGAGAAAACTGGCAGGGAACATAAAAACGGACTGTAAAAGCTTTTATAGATATGTAAAAAGGAAAAGACTGGTAAAGACAAATGTAGGTCCCCTGCAGACAGAAACAGGTGAATTGATTATGGGGAGCAAGGACATGGCAGGCCAATTGAATAATTACTTTGGTTCTGTCTTCACGAAGGAGGACATAAATAATCTTCCAGAAATAGTAGGGGACAGAGGGTCCAGTGAGATGGAGGAACTGAGCGAAATACATGTTAGTAGGGAAGTGGTGTTAGGTAAATTGAAGGGATTGAAGGCAGATAAATCCCCAGGGCCAGATGGTCTGCATCCTAGAGTGCTTAAGGAAGTAGCCCAAGAAATAGTGAATGCATTAGTGATAATTTTTCAAAACTCATTAGTCCTGAGGATTGGAGGGTGGCTAATGTAACTCCACTTTTTAAAAAAGGAGGGAGAGAGAAACCGGGGAATTATAGACCGGTTAGCCTAACGTCGGTGGTGGGGAAACTGCTGGAGTCAGTTATCAAAGATGTGATAACAGCACATTTGGAAAGCGGTGAAATGATCGGACAAAGTCAGCATGGATTTGTGAAAGGAAAATCATGTCTGACGAATCTCATAGAATTTTTTGAGGATGTAACTAGTAGAGTGGATAGGGGAGAACCAGTGGATGTGGTATATTTGGATTTTCAAAAGGCTTTTGACAAGGTCCCACACAGGAGATTAGTGTGCAAACTTAAAGCACACGGTATTGGGGGTAAGGTATTGGTGTGGGTGGAGAATTGGTTAGCAGACAGGAAGCAAAGAGTGGGAATAAACGGGACCTTTTCAGAATGGCAGGCAGTGACTAGTGGGGTACCGCAAGGCTCAGTGCTGGGACCCCAGTTGTTTACAATATATATTAATGACTTGGATGAGGGAATTAAATGCAGCATCTCCAAGTTTGCGGATGACACAAAGCTGGGTGGCAGTGTTAGCTGTGAGGAGGATGCTAAGAGGACGCAGGGTGACTTGGATAGGTTGGGTGAGTGGGCAAGTTCATGGCAGATGCAATTTAATGTGGATAAATGTGAAGTTATCCACTTTGGTGGCAAAAATAGGAAAACAGATTATTATCTGAATAGTGGCCGATTAGGAAAAGGGGAGGTGCAACGAGACCTGGGTGTCATTATACACCAGTCATTGAAAGTGGGCATGCAGGTACAGCAGGCGGTGAACAAGGCGAATGGTATGCTGGCATTTATAGCAAGAGGATTCGAGTACAGGAGCAGGGAGGTACTACTGCAGTTGTACAAGGCCTTGGTGAGACCACACCTGGAGTATTGTGTGCAGTTTTGGTCCCCTAATCTGAGGAAAGACATCCTTGCCATAGAGGGAGTACAAAGAAGGTTCACCAGATTGATTCCTGGGATGGCAGGACTTTCATATGAAGAAAGACTGGATGAACTGGGCTTGTACTCGTTGGAATTTAGAAGATTGAGGGGGGATCTGATTGAAACGTATAAGATCCTAAAGGGATTGGACAGGTTAGATGCAGGAAGATTGTTCCCGATGTTGGGGAAGTCCAGAACGAGGGGCCACAGTTTGAGGATAGAGGGGAAGCCTTTTAGGACCGAGATTAGGAAAAACTTCTTCACACAGAGAGTGGTGAATCTGTGGAATTCTCTGCCACAGGAAACAGTTGAGGCCAGTTCATTGGCTATATTTAAGAGGGAGTTAGATATGGCCCTTGTGGCTACGGGGGTCAGGGGGTATGGAGGGAAGGCTGGAGCGGGGTTCTGAGTTGGATGATCAGCCATGATCATAATGAATGGCGGTGCAGGCTCGAAGGGCCGAATGGCCTACTCCTGCACCTATTTTCTATGTTTCTATGTTTAAGTGCACCCAGTGACTTGGCCTCCACAGCTGCTCGTGGCAACAAATTCCACAGATTTACCACCCTCTGACTAAAGTAATTTCTCTGCATCTCTGTTCTAAATGGATATCCTTCAATCCTGAAGTCGTGCCCTCTTGTCCTAGAATTCCCTACCATGGAAAATAACTTTGCCATACCTAATCTGTTCAGGCCTTTTAACATTCAGAATGTTTCTATGAGATCCCCCCTCATTCTCCTGAACTCCAGGGAATACAGCCCAACAGCTGCCAAACATTCCTCATACAATAACCGTTTCATCCCTGGAATCATTTTTGTGAATCTTCTCTGAACCCTCTCTAATATCAGTATATCCTTTCTAAAATAAGGATTTAATGCTTTAGAATTAACGCATAGGATGTTGGAGAACTCTTGAGAAATTTTAAAGAAAATTTATTAGATAACTGCAGGTACGTAGTGCATAGAGGCAAGCATTTTCACAATGGGACTATATCAAAGTCATCTCAGCAGAATCATGATTCATGGTGTCCTCATGATTCGTACCTGATTAAATTTGTGCCAAAGTATTAAAACAAATAATATTGCTGATAGATAACATTAATGATGCCGTTACCAATGACCTACCTGCCACGCAGCAGCTATGCTCTGTTGTCTCAGCCCTTCTAATCCATGACGTTCCAGTTCTCGCTGTTTGTACTTGTCGTACTGCCAGTAGCCCACATACCCACTGCCTGTTGCTACTAAAAAGTGCAAAGGACGGACACGAGTAATGGCTCCAAAAGAGATTGTTTGCAGAATCCGGTGATCTGCTTAGACCAAAAACAAAACCAAATCAGAATATTGGTGAGACTAACAGACATTTTATCATGATACATAAGGCACAGGTCTTTGTGCTAATATACTGAAACAAATTACACTACTTACAAATAAATAACAAATCACACCCAGTTACCAATTACCTACCTGCTATTCTACAGCCATGCTTTTGCTTTTGTCCTTCTATCCCACAAAATATACCTGTAAAATAATTATAGTTTATTGGGCTGGGCACGTGGCCAAGTGGTTAAGGCATTCGTCTAGTGATCTGAAGGTCGCTAGTTCGAGCCTCAGCTGTGGCAGCGTTTGTGTCCTTGAGCAAGGCATTTAACCACACATTGCTCTAGTGTCTGTGTAAGGAGTGGCGCCCCACACAGACTCCCAACCTGCGCCTTGTAAAGCATGAAAATGCCCGACGCAGGCCTCTCATGGTCTGAGTTGACTTTCCCTCCCTTATGACCTTCCTAATAAGGGTTACATCTGGGAAGAATAAATTAAACTGCAAAGCTCGTGAAGGGACAGATAACTACATATTTGTTTCTACTCTTGTAAGTTAACTGATATATCAATATATCATATTAATCATATTATATTCCAAAATGAATTTCTAGATAAAATATGTATTTAGAAGCATGTGTTTTCTTTGTTATGCCTAGATGGGTCCGGTAACTGGATGTACACTCAGTGACCACTTTCTCCTGCGCATAATAAAGTGGCCACTGAGTGTATGCTCACGGTCTTCTACACTTGTCGCCCATCCACTTCAAGGTTCGACATGTTGCACATTCAGCACATGACAGCTGTAACACAATTATTTAATAGTTGCCTTCTGACAGTTTCAACCAGTCTGGCCATTCTCCTCTACCCTCTCTCATTAACAATTCATCTTCATCCATAGAACTGCCACTCACTGTTTTTATTGTTTTTCACACTATTCTCTATAAACTCTAGAGAGTGTTGTACATGAAAATCCAGCTCAGCAGTTTCTGAGATACTCAAACCACCCCATCTGACACCAACATTCATTCCATGGTCAAAGTCACTTAGATCACATTTCTTCCCCATTCCAATGTTTGGTCTGAACAAAGTTTAAAGTAAACTTATCAAAGTGAATATACCATACATCACCATATACAATACTGAGATTCATTTTCTTGCGGACATACACAGTAAATCCAAGAAACATAATAGAATCAATGAAAGACTGCACCCAACAAGACGGACAAACAACCAATGTGCATAAGACAACAAACTCTGCAAATGCAAAACAAAGAAAAAAAAGATAGATATTTTATTGATCCCAAAGGAAATTACAGTGTCACAGTAGCATTACAAGTGCACAGATATACAAATATTAGAAGAGATAATGAAGAGAAACAACAGGTCCAAAGCAGATGTAGACAGCAAAGATGCATACATCAGGATGCTCTTTATTGACCACAGCTCTGCATTCAATATTATCATTCCCTCAAAACTAATCAATTATCTAGACCTTGGCCTAAATGCCTCTTTGTGCAACTGGATCCTTGATTTCCTCACTTGCAGACCCCAGTCAGTTCGGACTGACAACAACATCTCTTCCACAATCTCCATCAGCATAGGTGCACACAAGGCTATGTGCTTAGCCCCGTGCTATACTCACTTATGACAGTGTGGCTAAGCTCAATAACTTCAATTGCCCCATCACTGAAGTGTCCTCACAACTTATGGACGCATTTTCAAGGACTCTTCATCTCATGTTCTCAATATTTATTGCTTGTTTATTTATTTATTATTTTGTCTCTCCCACACCCCCTTTTTTCCTTTCTTTTTGTATTTGTACTGTTTGTTGGCTTTATAACACAGGTTGTCTGTCCGGTGGTGCTGTCTTTCATTGATTCGATTACGGATATTGGATTTTTTGAGTATGCCCACAAGAAAATGAATCTCAAGGTTGTGTATGGTGGCATATATTTACTTTGATAATAAATTTACTTTGAACTTTGATTTTTACACTCCATATAGTATCCACCTTGCTTCTCCATTTAAATTTCCACCTCACTCTTCCTCTGTGGTAACCTATCAATATGGAGAATTGGAGGAAAGAGGGGTAAACTGCAGCAGCATGAAACAGCAAGAGCCATGAGGGAAAAGACAATAGTTGAACCATAAATGAAAGATAATACGCTTATAAATGAGCATGATTGAATAAATATTCACTCATGTAAAGTCTAAAAGAAGGTGCCAAATGTGGGTATCCTATGTGCAGCATATACGTTTTTGATGAAGATAAATGATGTCCTCTGCACATACAATCCACATAATATACATCAGGTCCAAAGACTCTAGCAAATTTTTACAGATGTACCGTCAAGAGCATTCAGATTGGTTGCGTGACTGCCTGGTATGGAGATGCCAGTGCCCAGGACCTGAGAAATCTGCAGGGATTTGTAAACTCTGCCAGCTCCATCATGGGTACTCAACTTCCCACCAGAGGACATCTTCAAAAAGAAATACCTCCAAAAGATGGTATCTATCTTTAAGAACCCTAACCACCCAGGACATGATCTCTTCTCGTTACTACCATCAGGAAGACAGGAGGCTTCAGACACACACTCAACCTCTGAGGATCAGCTTCTTCCCCTCCGTCATCAGATTTCTGAACATCCATGAACCCTTGAACACTACCTCATTTTTGCTCTCTTTTTGTGTTACTTATTTATTTGTTATATTTCTTATCGTAATTTTTTAAATTACTTATTGCACCGTACCACTACTGCAAAGCCATATATTTCATGACATATCAGTAATAATAAATCTGATTCTGATTCAGGTCTCAAGAGTCTTAGATTCTTAAGAGTAATACAGCAAGGCAACAAACCTTTTGACCCAACTGGTCTTGCCAACCAAGATGCCCATAAGCCAAGTCTCAAGGAAAGTCTGCTTGGACTTGCAAAGCTTTTGTTCCAGATGGAGATCTTATGATTCAGGAGAAGATTCAGAATTGAATCCTCAGGCTGAGTAGTAATTTCATTTTGGTCAGTGGTTTGAGACAGAGTAACTTGCCAGTGAGTAGCAGTAATGAGAATTTAAAATATAGGTCAAATATGCCTTATCCAAAATTCCAAAATCCAAAAACCTCCAAAAACTTAAATTTTTTTCGAGCATTGACATGACATCACAAGTGGAAAATTCCACAAGGTGCTGGGAAGGTTCCCGGGTGATGTACAGGTCTCTGTACATCACAGACAGTTCTGAAAAAGTACCTCGCATACATAATGAACAGAAGTTAATGTAAAATAGAAAAAGATTGCATAGAGCAAAAAATGAAACTCTCAATCGTGCACAGAAAGAATGAATTCATCACTGTTGGAACAATCCTATGCCGCTTAAACGGTATACTTATGAAACAAGCAAGTATCTATCATTTCAAAGTGAAAATTGAAGGTAATTGTGAATATTCAGCAAGCTAGTTGCCGAAATTTATAAAAAGGCATGCCATTAAATTATTTAAAACTTTAAACATTTAAAAGATAAAACATATGCTGATCATGAAGCAGCAAAGAAACTCGTTGATGTTTGTGAAGATCTTTGCTAATGAAAACCTAACAATACTACAATACAAGTCTACAATACTGATTGTTTTTATACTTACATAAAACCTAAAAAAAGTAAAATACTGTAACCTTTTAATCAAAACACAACATTGTAGTTGGAGACTGAAAGCCTGTATTGCTCATTGTTGTTCAACAGCTGATTCAGGTAGTCTCCCGATGCTGCTGTGCTGCTTTTGTTACCCTGCACACATTATATTTTCATTATACAGGTCGACCTTCACTAATCTGGTACCATTGGGACCTGAGGAGTGCCGGATTAGTGAAAATGCCGAATTACAGAAGGATCATATTAAGCATAATCAGTGCCAGATTATCGAAGGAACCGGGTTACAGGTAATCGGATTAGTGAAGGTCGACTATATTAATGGTATATCATAATTTTTACTGTTAAGTATATATGTGTGAAGACTGCTTATCAATAGCACATAAATTCAGAGTCAGAAATGATGGCGATCCCAAGCTATCTCATTACATATTCCAAAATCTGAAGCACTTCCAGCTCTGACCATTTAGGATAAGGGGTACTCAATCTGTATAACAATGTAGGGCCCTAAACCATCATCCTTGTCTGGAAAGATACATGCTGTAGACTACAATGATTGTAGGAAGAACAGATAATTTGTTCACAGCATTGTGCAACAGGAAGCTATTCAAGATACAGTAGCGGATTAAGATAAGAATTTGATAATGATAAGATTCCGCGAGAAAAGGTATAGATTTTTTTTTAACAGTGGCATTACAAAGAATATTAAGTCCAGAGAAGATCTTGGATTAGAGGAAAAGATTTAGTTATTGAGCACTGTATAAACTAGGAACAAGGAACTGAGACCAAATTAATAAGGATCTCTAGATAACTATGCTAGTCACATGGAGAACCATCACAAGGTCAAGCAGATGAAAGAGTTGGCTGTAGGCCAGAAACAAGAGCCTTTTTTAATCTAATCCACGACTTCGGTATTGCTCTTAACTCTATCAATTATGGTAAACTTTAGTCTGAAATCACAAATACCTGGATGCTTTCAGTGCTTACTTTATTTCCGTCAACAAATCCAGAAGAGAATCTCTGCTTAAGATTCTTATGCACCGCACAAGATGACTCTCAGCCGGATTCCTACGAAGACTCAGTTTCCTTTTCCCTGACTTGCTTTATGAATTTATTTTAAGTTATTTTTGGCCAAGTTGGGACTTGCAGACTTTGCCATAGATGGAGTAAGAGGTGCTTCTTCCAATTCTGTGTGCTCCAGAACACATGGAGTCAATGCTCTTAATACTATCCTTAATGCTTGTACTCCATTTTGAGTGCTCATGGGCCAAAGATGTCTGAGGGTTAGTGGGAATGTTACACACTGTCAAGTCTACATCTTGAATCTTTTCCATTGTCCACCTCACAACCTCATGTATTCTAGATTCAGGCATCTAAACAATGTGACTCTAACTGTATCAACTGAATGTAATAAAAGCCTTCGTGGATGTTGGACAGGTTAAGTACACTGGCTTATTGATCCCACTAATAGATTTGAGGGCTTTGCAGAATTAGCATTAGTGGTACTCCACTCATGCTTTGACAAGACTGCTGAACAACCTATGCATGTTCCAGAAATATTCAGGAAGGCAGCAATTTTGCTGTCTGATACATCACAAGTTTTGTATCAAGTTTGAGGATCTGAGCGTCAAGCACTTTTTCTCCTTGACAGAAAAAGGCTGCACTGATCCACCTAAGTCTATGCTGAACTTTGCCATTGACAGATGCCTCCAGAGATATGGCAAGTGGTCAACGTTTACCTATATTGCTGGATGATTGTCAGAGTAGTTGAGCACCTATTTTGTAAACATTAGGTGCAAGGTCTATTCCCTTGTATGCTTCAGTGAACGAATCAATAACCTGAATCTAATTTCCAAATGTGTAAATATGCAAGCACTGTCTGCATACTGCAGCTTGAAGATAAAAATTGATCCTAGTGTGCAGGTTACAGAAGTTGAACAGTTTCCCACTGGTCACATAGATTTGCTCCTCTTGCGGGAAACTTGTCGCAGACAAGATGCAGCATTACCACTAGGGTGCACAAAAGAAGAATGCAGGCTTCATCTAACAATGTCCAACAACTAAACAGTGCCCTCAACAGGAAGTGTTTTGTATGGCTCTGCTTTAAATTAATAGGTAGTTTATTCCTGATCAAAGAATAATTTCTGATATCACTGAACCACACACAACTCCTGTGAAAGTGGAGCTAATCTTAAGAAATGGTGAACTCTTCCACCTACACTTTAGAACCACAATCACTTGAACCTCAGTAACTGAGCTGCACAGTGCCAGTGAGGACAGTTCAGAAGCTGAACTTCAAGCCACTGTTGACTTGTTCAGGGGACCATACAAGTGGATGGGTCTCACACAACATTCACAAGACATCTTCCTTTGTATAACACTGCTCAGACAATAAAAGGTCATGATACCCTAATTACTCACTAATCTCCAAGGCCTAGGCCTCAACACCTCCCTGTGCAAGTGGATCTTCAATTTCCTCACTTGTAGACAGACCCCAGTCTGTACAGATGGGTAACATCTCTTTCACAACCACCATCAGCACAGGTGCACCACAAGACTGCTCTACTCTACTTAGTCCCCTGCTCTACTCACTTTATACAGCATTGTGTACAGCACTAATGCAATATTTAAGTTTGCAGACTACACCACTGTCGTTTGCTGAATCAAAGATGGTTATGAATCAGCATAAAGGAGGGAGATTGAAAATCTGGTGAATGGTGCCACAACAACAACTCATGCAATGTCATCAAAGCACAACAGCTGATGAGTGACTAAAAGAGGAAGAAGCCAGGTAATTACAGGCCGGTGAGCCTGACATCAGTGGTAGGTAAATTATTGGAAGGTGTTCTGAGAGATCGGATATACAAGTATTTGGACAGCCACAGGCTGATTAAGGATAGTCAGCATGGTTTTGTGTGTGGTAGATCATGTTTAATGAATCTTGTAGAGTTTTTCGGGAGGTTACCAAGAAAGTAGATGAAGGAAAGGCTGTAGATGTTGTCTACATGGACTTTAGTAAGGCCTTTGACAAGGTCCCACATGGGAGATTAGTTCAGAAGGTTCAGACATTAGGTATCCATGGACAGGTTGTAAACTGGATTCGAAATTGGCTGTGTGGGAGAAGACAGAGAGTGGTAGTGAATGATTGCTTATCAGACTGGAGGCCTGTGACTAGTGGTGTGCCTCAAGGATCTGTGCTGGGACCATTTTTGTTTGTTGTCTATATTAATGATCTAGATAATAATAAGATAAATTGGATCAGTAAGTTTGCTGATGACACTAAGATTGGAGGCGTTGTGGACAGCGAGGAAGGCTTTCAAATCTTGCAGAGGGATCTGGACCAACTGGAAAAATGGGCCAGAAAATGGCAGATGGAATTTAATGAAGACAAGTGTGAGGTGTTGCGTTTTGGAAGGACAAATCACGGTAGGACATACACAGTAAATGGTAGGGCACCGAGGAGCACAGAGGAACAAAGAGATCTGGGAGTTCAGATACATAATTCCCTGAAAGCGGTGTCACAGGTAGACAGGGTTGTAAAGAAGGCTTTTGGCATCCGGGCATTCATAATCACAGTATTGAGTATAGGAGTCGGGATGTTATGGGGAGGTTGTATAAGACATTGGTGAGGCCAGATTTGGAGTATTGTGTACAGTTCTGGTCACCTAACTATAGGAAGGATATCAGTAAGATTGAAAGAGTGCAGAGAAGATTTACTAGGATGTTGCCAGGTCTTCAGGAGTTGAATTACAGGGAAGGACTGAACAGGTTAGGACTTTATTAGAAGAATGAGGGGAGATTTGATAGAGGTTTACAAAATTATCAGGGGTAGAGACAGAGTGAACGTGAATAAGCTCTTTCCACTTAGATTAGGAGAGATAAATACCAGAGGACATGGCTTTAGGGTGAAAGGGGAAAGGTTTAGGGGAAACTTCTTCACTCAGAGAGTGATGGGAGTGTGGAACGAGCAGCCATCTGACATGGTAAATGCAGGCTCACTCTTAAGTTTTAAGAATAAATTGGATAGGTACATGGATGGGAGAGGTCTGGAGGGTTATGGACTGGATGCAGGTCAATGGGACTAGCAGAATAATGTTTTGGCACAAACTAGAAGGGCCAAATGGCCTGTTTTCTGTGCTGTAGTGTTCTGTGGTTCTAAGCCAGAGGTCCATGAGCCAGTCCTCGTTAGGGGATCAGTAACTTTAAATTGCTTGGCATTATCATATCAGAGGATCTCTCCTGGGACCAGCAAGTAAATGCCATCACAAAGAAGCACTACAGTTCTTCTGCTATATAAGAAGTTTGCATAGATCTCCATGCCACCTAAGACGTTGACAAACATCCATAGGTGTGCAATGGAGATGTAAAGTGGAGCTATCTTAACTGGTTGCATCACGGCCTGGTATGGGAACACCAATGCCCACGAATAGAAAAGTCTACAAAAAGTGACGAATACAACTCAGTCCATCACAGACAAAGCCCTCCTCACCATTGCACACATTTACAAGAAGAGCTGCCACAAGAAGGCAGCACCCCTCATCAAGGATCCCCACCACCCAGGCCATGCTCTCTTCTCACTACAACCATCAGGTAGGAGGTACAGCAGCCTTAAGTTCCACGCCACCAGGATTAGGAACAGTTATTGCTCTACAACCGTCAGGCTCTTAAACCAGTATGGATAACTTTAATCACCTTGACAATGAACGGATTCTACAAACTTACAGACTCACTTTCAAGGACTCATGTTCTTGTTTTTTTCACTTGTACAATTTGTTTTCTTTTGCACATTGGTTGTTTGTCAGTCTTTATTTATGTATGGTTTTTCTTGTAAATGCCTGTAAAGAAAAATAATCCCAAGGTAGTATGTGGCTTTCATGGACCCCTTTTCATATCTTGACAACCACTACTCCACAAAGGTAGACATCAAAGATATTCACCAATTCTTTCAATGTACAGAGTCTTTAATCGATTGAAGAACAACCTGGCACAAAACTCAAGGTCTAGATGTCAGCAATGATCCTTGCCTTACTGTATGCACTGAAGACCCAAACTATCTACAGAGGGCACAAGATGATACAAAAGAGAAACCAAAGACATCTCTGCAAAATTCTATAAATTCACCAAGAGAAGGAAATAGACATCAGTGTTCTATTCCAGGCTGATATCCTGAGATTATATTTAATCAACTCTGTTAAGCTCGGTAGGAGGAGAAGGTGGCGGCGCGATGCAGCGCGCACAGCTCTCTGGTGAAACCATATCGTATTTGTAAGTAGGACGCCGTGCACAATTTTGATTTGATGAAGACAGACGTGAGAAGCACAGAGGAACATCTGGAGAAATTTCTGAAATGCCCGGTTCGCTGCAGCTGCTACTGTGCGATTGAGAATCTCCGGAGGGAAGGCCCCAAAATCCCCGGCTTTGCTGCTGCTAGTGACTGAGGCTGGGGTCGAAGCGTTCGGTGGAGATGGTGCTCGGTACTCGGTGTCGGGGCGGGGGGGGCTGATCGGAGCTCAGAGTTTTCAGATGACTCAGAGTCGGACTGTGGTTGGGCATGGCAGGGAGAGTTTTCTTCCTTCTCCCGTCTGTGTGACATGTGGGACTTTCAAGAGACTTTGAACTTTTTTACTGTGCCCATGGACTGTTCTACGTCAAGTTATGATATTGTTGCACTGTTGTTAACTATATGTTATAATTATGTGGTTTTTGTTAGTTTTTCAGTCTTGGTCTGTCCTGTGTTTCTGTGATATCACACTGGAGGAATATTGTATCATTTCTTAATGCATGCATTACTAAATGACAATAAAAGAGGACTGCATGTCCTCATAATCTAATCTAAGCAAGTCATGGCTAACCCGGAAATCCTGAAAGATATTTTATTCCAAGTTGTGTCATAGGAACTGACAACCATATCAAAATTGGAATAACTTTGCCCTTGACATAGAAGTAACATAAACTGAACAGTTACCCATTCATCACACTGGTTAGTTTCTCCATTGTGGGAAATATTGCAGGCAAGATGCAGCTTATCACTCGGGGGCACATGGAAATGATTCAGGCTTTATCTACAATGCCCAATAACAAAAGTGTGCTTAAGCAGAACTGATTGGTGGTTTGAAAATAAATTACACAGCTGTCCATCCGGGGGGGGTAGTCTTGTACTCTCAGTCGCTTCACGCCACAGAAACCGGCATAAGCACCGGCCTGATGGGCCACAAGGCTCGGGACAGACTTCAACTTTAACATTTAATTTAACAAATAAGTTAACCCCATAATTTCAGCATTCCTGATCAAAGAATATTTTTGTACTATCCAGATGGATCATGGCTTGGTGTGCCAACTGCTCTGTCTAAAACGCAAGACATTAAGAAAGAGGATGTGCTGGAGCTTTTGTAAAGTATCAAGTTGGATAAGTCACTGGGACCAGATGATATATACCCCAGGCCACTGTGGGAGGCGAGGGAGTAGATTGCTGAGCCTCTGGCAATGATCTTTGCATCATTAATGGGGATGGGAGAGGATCTGGAGGATTGGAGGGTTGCAAATTTTGTTCCCTTATTCAAGAAAGGGAGTAGAGATAGCCCAAGAAATTATAGACCAGTGAGTCTTACTTCAGTGGTTGGTAAGTTGATGGAGAAGATCCTGAGAGGCAGGATTTATGAAAATTTGGAAAGGCATAGCATGACTAGGAATAGTCAGCATGGCATTGTCAAAGGCAGGTCATGCCGGACCAGCCTGACTGAATTTTTTGAGGATGTGACTAAACACATTGATGAAGGTAGAGTAGTAGATGGAGTGTATATGGATTTCAGCAAGGCACTTGATAAGGTACCCCATGCCAGACTTATTGAGAAAGTAAGGAGGCACGGGATCCAAGGGGACATTGCTTTGTGAATCCAGGATTGGCTTGCCCACAGAAGGCAAAGAGTGGTTGTAGATGGGTCATATTCTGCATGGAGGTTGGTGACCAGTGATGTGCCTCAGGAATCTGTTCTGGGATCCCTTCTCTTCATGATTTTTATAAATGACCTGGATGAGGAAGTGGAAGGATGGGTTAGTAAATTTGCTGATGACACAAAGGTTGGGGTGTTGTGGATAGCGTGGAGGACTGTCAGGGATTACAGCACAACATCGATAGGATGCAAAACTGGGCCGAGAAGTAGTAGATGGAGTTCAACCCAGATAAATGTGAGGTGTTTCATTTTGGGAGGTCAAGTATGATGGCAGAATATAGTATTAATGGTAAGACTCTTGGCAGTGTGGAGGATCAGAAGGATCTTGGGGACTGAGTCCATAGGACACTCAAAGCTGCGGGACTTCCGCCTGCAGCTCAATGGAGTAATACATAAATTTTGTAGCTGCCTTTAATTCCTCCTTTTCCCCAGTTTAAATGTTGAATTTTTAACTTTTATTTCTCGGATCTTAGAGGGGAATAGTTGTCATTATGTCATATCCTTTAAGAAGTGGAAAGTAGCTCTTTGAATCCAGCAATGGAAAGGGAAAAACTTTGAAAGCAAAATCAGAAGATATGCCTGCCTGGGCTGAGCGTTTGGAACGTGCGTTGATGGTTCTCGACAACAAAATAGACAGTAACATTTCTGAGTTGAAGTCGTTCCAACAGAGTTTTCAGACTATAGAGGAAAATATTATTTCCTTGAATACTGAGTTAAAAGAATCGAAATGTCAGATTGTGGATACTTCAACCCGCTTGGAACAGGCTTAACACAAAATTGTCAATTTAGAGGCGAAGTCTTGTCGGATTAACATTCCAATTGTTGGACTGAAGGAAGATCCTGAGAGTGTTTGATGTGAGCATGAATGCCTTTTTACTAGAATATCTGTTGAAGATCAACAAATTCTTGATACTCCTTTTACTGAAAGAGAAATTCAGAAAGCTATTTTTTCAATGCAATCTGGTAAAACTCCTGGACTGGATGGATTTTCTGTAGGATTTTATAAAAAATTTGAAAATTTGCTTACTCCCTATATGTTGGAAATGCTTAAAGGTTCTTTTTTGTTAGGAGAGTTACCTTTCACATTTTATGAAGCTTCTATCTCTTTAATTTTTAAGGAAGATAAAGACCCTACTGATTGCGCTTCATATAGACCTATCTCATTATTAAATGTGGATGCTAAAATCCTTTCAAAAATAATGGCTAATCCGTTGGAGAATGTACTAGCTAAAATTATTTCTCAGGACCAAACAGGTTTTATAAAAGGCCGTTATTCCTTTTCTAATACAGGTTTCCCCCACCATCCGAAGGTAGAGTGTTCCTATGAAATGATTCATAAGCCGGAATGTCGTAAAGCGAAGAAGCAATTACCATTTATTTATATGGGAAAATTTTGTGAGCGTTCGCAGACCCAAAAATAACCTACCAAATCATGCCAAATAACACATAAAACCTAAAATACCAGTAACGTATAGTAAAAGCAGGAATGATATGATAAATACACAGCCTATATAAAGTAGAAATACTTTTCCACAATCATTGCCTGAACTGTTCTCCGTAGCGAAAATCTCACGCAAGCGCCGTCGACAAAAACACGGCGCAAGCGCTCTCCAGTAACCTTTAAGCTATGAAGCTGCCAAATCATACCAAATAACACGTCAAAATACACAGCCGATATAAAGTAGAAATAATGTACGTAGTGTAGTATCACTTACCGGAATTGGGACAGCACCGAGCACACCGATGATGGTGTGTTAGGCCGAGTCATCGGAGATTGGGGTGGTGCAGTGGCCCCCACCCTCCAGGCCACCGACCGATACCGATTCGCGAAGCATGCAGGGGGTCCAGTGGTAGCCGGGACGCATCCAGCACATCTTTAAGAAAAAAGCCAAAATAAACAAGTTGATTAATTAGGTGTCACCCGGCACATAATTGTCAGCCCAGATCAGAGGCGATGCAATCGGCAATCAGCACTGATCTGGGCTGACAATTACGTGCTGGGCGGCACCTAATTAATTAGCATGTTTATTTCGGCTTTTTTCTTAAAGATGTGTTGTGTGCCTCCCGGCTACTGCTGCATTCTCCGTGAATTAGTATGTGTCCGTGGCCTGGGGGCTGGGGTGGTGGGACACTGGGGTGTCATCTCATCGTCGATCAGGGCAGGCAGGTCATCTTCTTCTATCTCTGCCTGCTTCGATGTCGAAAGTTGAGGTTTGTCGTCTGCTGTGGCTGATGTGGAAGGCTTGCTTGACTGCTGAGCCTCGCACATATTTCTATCATACAGTTCTTCGTAAGGACTGAAACTATCTTGCAATATGCCCAAACCGATGTACCCTTTCAAAATTGAAGTCGTACTTTATCATTACTCATTCAGTTTCAATTGTTATCCTTTCCTCTTCCAATTGCATCAGCTCTTCATGTATCAGTTCTTGGTCATGTGATGCCAAAACCTCTTCAATATCATCTTCGTCAACTTCCACACTCACTTTGTCCTTCCTTCGTTCACCACGATCAAAACGCTTAATTATGTCTAGTTTTACGTTAAGTGTAACACCCTTATGAGCTCTTTTCGGCTTTTCCGATACCTTGGAACTCATCTTGCTAACGGCTGCCCACAGGCATGTGTTAAAGCAATGCCGGCTAGAATGCAGTTCCGAATCCCGGGGAGAGCGGCTGCTCGGGGCGCTGCTTTTCTTCGTAACAGTGAAAACACCTTCTGTTAGCGAAAACAGGGTACTAATGTAGGTCTTTTGTAACAGTGAGGTTTCGTAAAGCGAACGTTCGAAAAGCGGGGGACACCTGTACTCGGAGACTGTTAAATGTTATATACTCATCCCTCTCGAAGACTCCCTAATGTGTTGTTTCTCTTGATGCTGAAAAGGCATTTGATAGAGTTGAATGGAAATACTTATTTAACGTTTTAGAGAAATTTAACTTTGGTACTAATTTTAATATGTGGATTAGAATGATTTATAAAAGCCCTATTGCCACTGTTATTACTAATAAATGCAGATTCCCCTTTTTTCGACTTTCGCGGGGTACGAGACAAGAATGTCCGTTAAGTCCTTAGTTATTTAATTTGGTGCTGGAACCTTTGGCTATTGCACTTCGTGAAGCTAAAGATATTCAAGGGATTTCCATAGATGGGACTATTCATAAGATTTCCCTTTATGCTGATGATCTCTTAGTTTATGTTTCGAGTCCTAAAGAATCTATTCCTAGTTTATTGAAATTATTAAATTAATTTGGAAAGTTTTCAGGATATAAATTAAACCTGCACAAAAGTGAATTATTTCCTTTAAATGATTCCGCTTCTATATATAATGACATCCCTTTTAAAGTTACGGATTCTTTTAAATATTTAGGTATTATCATCACTAAAAATTATGGAGACCTTTATAGGGTTAATTTAGTTCCCTTAGTGGAGTTTATGAAGCAATTATTTTCTAGATGGAATCCACTTACACTTTCGTTAGTCGGTCAAATTCATGCAGTTAAAATGATGATTTAACCAAAATTTTTATGTGTATTTCAAAATATTCCTATTTTTCTAACTAAGCAGTTTTTTGATCAGGTTGATTCTATTATTTCATCTTCTGTTTGGAATAATAAAAGACCAAGAATTGGAAAATATCATTTACAAAAATTAAAAAAGGATGGAGGTCTTGCTTTGCCTAATTTAAGAATGTATTATTGGGCGGTTAATACACGTTATCCGTGTTCTTGATTATATTGGACCGATAAAAATGAACGACCACCATGGGTTGATCTGGAATTGAAAGCTGTGAAACAATTTTACTCAACTTCATTATTAAGAGCTGCTTTACCTCTACAACTAGCCAAAATTTCTATTCTAAATATATACCCTATGATTAAGCAGTCATTATGAATTTGGTATCAGTTTCGTAAGTTTTTTAATCTTAAAAAATTTAACGTTCTTAGTTTAGTTTACCGAAACTATTTATTTAACCTTCACTTAGTGATCCTACCTTTTCTCTTTGGAGGAATAGAGGAATTTATTCCTTTATGGATCTGTTTCAAGAAGGCCGCTTGATATCCTTTGAGAAATTAGTAACTAAATATTCTCTCTCATACTCACATTTTTTGCAATATCTTCAGGTCAGACATTTCTTATAAGAATATTTAAGCAATTTTCCATATATACAAGATTCTGACCTGTTAGACATCATTTTAGAAATGAACCCTTCAGTGAAAGGTTTCATTGAGAAAATTTATAATTTACTATTACAACAGGATAATTATTCTTTACTTAAGATTAAGCAAGATTGGGAAAGAGAGCTTAACATGACCTTGATAACAGGATTGGTTGCGAATTTTGAAGTTGGTTAACTCTCTTCGATTTGTGCCAGTCACTCTCTAATTCAATTTAAAATTGTACATCATTATTATTTGACAAAGGAGAGACTGTCTAAAATATTTCGTAATGTTAATAGTCAGTGTGATAGATGTAAAACTAAGACAGCTACATTGACACATATGTTTTGGTCGTGTTCAGTATTGAAGCAGTTTTGGAAATCTATTTTTTCTACAATTTCTAAAGTTTTAAAAATTAATTTACAACCTAATAAATTGACAGCTTTGTTCGGTATAATCCCTCAATATATTCACAGTGTTTCTATATCAGACCAATATGTAATTGCATTTGTCACACTATTGGCCAGAAGGGCTATTTTATTAAAATGGAAAGATGCTTCTGCTCCCACTTTGATACAATGGTTTTCCCAGGTGATGTTATGTCTTAGTTTGGAGAAAATCAGAAGTTGAACTTTTGATCCCCGATTTGACTTTGAGAAAAGGTGGGGCTCTTTTGCCCGCTACTATCATTTGATTTGAGTTAATTAAGATGGTTCCCTTCTGATTCTTGGGTGAATGGATTTGGTTGGCGGATTGATGTCTTTTTTTTATGGAACCTTGTATGGCGTCCAGCTCCAGGTTTGTGCTCCAAATGTTTTTTTTTGTTTTAGTTAGTAGGGGATTTTTTTCCGTCTTTTTTTTTCCAAAAAAAAATAGCTTTAACATTTTGTTTTTTTCTTATTATTATTGATATATTGTTTAACTTGGTTGATAGTTTAACTCTTATTGTACATATTATGTTGACTTGATTACTTCTATTTTTTTTGTTGTTGATTTTCAATAATAATTAATATAAAATTTAAAAAGAAAACAAAAGTTGCTGCGCAGGTTGACTGTGTGGTTAAGAAGGCATATGGTGCATTGGCCTTCGTCAACCTTGGGACTGAGTTCAAGAGCCAAGAGGTAATATTATAGGACCCTGGTCAGACCCCATTTGGAGTACTGTACTCAGTTCTGGTCACCTCACTACAGGAACGATGTGGAAACTATAGAAATGGTACAGAGATTTACAAGGATGTTGCCTGGATTGTGGAGTATGCCTTATGAGAATAGGTTGAGTGAACTTGGCCTTTTCTCCTTGGAGTGGTGGAGGATGAAAAGTGACCTGATAGAGCTGTATAAGATGATGAGAGGCATTGATCATGTGGATAGTCAGAGGCTTTTTCCCAGGGCTGAAATGGCTAACATGAAAGGGCACAGTTTTAAGATGTTTGGAAGTAGGTACAGAGGAGATATCAGGGGTAAGTTTTTTTATGCAGAGAGTGGTGAGTGCATGGAATGGGCTGCCAGCGACAGTGGTGGAGGCAGACACAATTGGGTCTTCTAAGAGACTCCTGGATAGGTACATGGAGCTTAGAAAAATTGAGGGCTATGTGTAACCCTAAGTAATTTCTAGTACCTGTTCGCACAGCATTGTTGGTCAAAGGCCTGTATTGTGCTGTAGGTTTTCTATGTTTCTGTGTAAGAGTGTCTGGCCTCTGCAGATGGAGCTGACTCGTGAGAGCAAAGATGTGTACAAGTAACTTAAAACTGAAAATGCTGGAAACACTTAAACAGGAGAGGCAGTTTCAGAAAAAAAAGAATTTAAGTTTAAATACCGGAGGATTGGAGGGAGGCGAATGTTGTTCCCTTGTTCAAAAAAGGTAGTAGGGATAGTCCGGGTAATTATAGACCAGTGAGCCTTACGTCTGTGGTGGGAAAGCTGTTGGAAAAGATTCTTAGAGATAGGATCTATAGGCATTTAGAGAATCATGGTCTGATCAGGGACAGTCAGCATGGCTTTGTGAAAGGCAGATCGTGTCTAACAAGCCTGATAGAGTTCTTTGAGGAGGTGACCAGGCATATAGATGAAGGCAGTGCAGTGGATGTGATCTATATGGATTTTAGTAAGGCATTTGACAAGGTTCCACACGGTAGACTTATTCAGAAAGTTAGAAGGCATGGGATCCAGGGAAGTTTGGCCAGGTGGATTCAGAATTGGCTTGCCTGCAGAAGGCAGAGGGTGGTGGTGGAGGGAGTACATTCGGATTGGAGGATTGTGACTAGTGGTGTCCCACAAGGATCTGTTCTGGGACCTCTACTTTTCGTGATTTTTATTAACGACCTGGATGTGGGGGTAGAAGGGTGGGTTGGCAAGTTTGCAGACGACACAAAGGTTGGTGGTGTTGTAGATAGTGTAGAGGATTGTCAAAGATTGCAGAGAGACATTGATAGGATGCAGAAGTGGGCTGAGAAGTGGCAGATGGAGTTCAACCCAGAGAAGTGTGAGGTGGTACACTTTGGAAGGACAAACTCCAAGGCAGAGTACAAAGTAAATGGCAGGATACTTGATAGTGTGGAGGAGCAGAGGGATCTCGGGTTACATGTCCACAGATCCCTGAAAGTTGCCTCACAGGTGGATAGGGTAGTTAAGAAAGCTTATGGGGTGTTAGCTTTCATAAGTCGAGGGATAGAGTTTAAGAGTCACGATGTAATGATGCAGCTCTATAAAACTCTGGTTAGGCCACACTTGGAGTACTGTGTTCAGTTCTGGTCACCTCACTATAGGAAGGATGTGGAAGCATTGGAAAGGGTACAGAGGAGATTTACCAGGATGCTGCCTGGTTTAGAAAGTATGCATTATGATCAGAGATTAAGGGAGCTAGGGCTTTACTCTTTGGAGAGAAGGAGGATGAGAGGAGACATGATAGAGGTGTACAAGATAATAAGAGGAATAGATAGAGTGGATAGCCAGCGCCTCTTCCCCAGGGCACCACTGCTCAATACAAGAGGACATGGCTTTAAGGTAAGGGGTGGGAAGTTCAAGGGGGATATTAGAGGAAGGTTTTTTACTCAGAGAGTGGTTGGTGCGTGGAATGCACTGCCTGATTCAGTGGTGGAGGCAGATACACTGGTGAAGTTTAAGAGACTACTAGACAGGTATATGGAGGAATCTAAGGCGGGGGCTTATATGGGAGGCAGGGTTTGAGGGTTGGCACAACATTGTACTGTACTGTGCTGTACTGTTCTATGTTCTTAAGTGAAATGGTTCTTAACTCTGGAAAATTAATTTTAATTTCATAGCATTTTCTGTTTTTATTTCAGATTTCCAGCAAATTGTAGTTGTTAAGCTGCAATTTTCAATTATGGTCACTGACTCCCTGCTCCCATCTCAGAAATAGAAAGATCAATCAGGGTTTCCATTCACAATGCAGCCATCCTAATTAATATGGGTCAGAGGACATTTTCAATATAATTAGATTCTGCTGTGATAACTCTGTACTCCATTGACAAATCAACAGTGGTAATACTGTTAATAACTGAGGGATAATTGTTAGGCTTCTTATTCAACTCACTCAAAATCAAAAACGTATACGGTACAAAAGTGACATGCATTAACCATCCAGCCCTGGATATTGCAGTGAATGAAGCTGAACCCTAGGGCTGAACAGCCCTACCTCTGGCATTACAAAATTGTTGTTCAAGCTGCTGAAAATAGTCAGACAGCATACAGTGATCTGAGAAAACATTCCTTCGTGTCAGACCAAACATGTTCAGCTGCACAGATTTTTCCAGAGCTCTTCACTTTCACACTAGTCAACGTTGATTTAATATAAAGATGAGTTACTTTCACATCTTTGTAATTGTTTCACATCAAACGAAAGTTTTACTGGGTCCAGGAATTTTGATAGGTCTTGAACTCTATCTAAATGCATACTTTGGTGTCATAAGAATATTTTAAAAAGTGGCCATGCAGTCCCTCAAGTCTACTCAATCATTCATTAAATCATGGCTGATATTTCACTTCAGCACCATTTTTCTGTATCAGCCTCATGTCCCTTATAATATAAAAACTTACAAAGCTCTGGCTTGCTTCTCCATAACAGTGGATGAATCTCCATAAGTCTGACAATTCACTTGGTGAGAGCATTCCTGATTTCAATCCAAATGGTTAATGTCTTATTTTGAGATTATGGCACCTAATTCTATTCACCCAGCTGACAGAATCATCATCCCTCCATAAACCATCAAGCCAATGTAATTTTTATGTATCAGTGAACACACCTCTCATTCTAAATCCAGAGAATGAAGGCTCAGTCTATATACTCCCCTCAAAGAACAATCCCTGGAATTAATCTGGAGAAGCCATGACCGGCAGCAGAGGTCCAGCCACGGCTGAGAGATTAGGATGTTGCCTTCAGATCTGGCGAATAAGAAAGCTCTCAGGTCAGCAAGAGTTGTGTTTTTCCATGCTATTATGAAGGTATAACAGGCTTATTCACAGAGAATATACAGCCATTTCTGTGACACCAGAGACACAAGTGCATTTGGTAGGGCATTCAGACCATAATGGACTACTGGTCCTCCCTGCACATCAACGACTGTGATGCTTCTCTTCCTGATAAGCTGAATGTCCTTTACGCTCAGTTTGATGCACAGAATGATGTGCCGGTGAGAAAGACACCCCTTTCCTCCCCGATGAGCAAAGTTCAAAGTTCACTTATTATCAAAGTGTGCATATCTTAAAACAACCTTGAGATTCATCTTCTTGCAGGCAGCCACAAAACAAGGCACAAAATATTCCATGACAAACTCTACATAACGAAGACTGTCAAACGTCCAAGGTGCAAAACAAATCATGCGAACAATAAAAAAGTAAATAATACACAGACCACCAACCACATGAACCCCTAAAATTAGTCCACAGCCACAAAGCCAGTTCTTCACTGAAGTGAATAAACCCTCATGGAGTTGTGAGCTGAACACCACTTCGTCCTTCACCCTCAGCCTCAACACCTTAATCCTTATAATATGGATCAGTGCTTAAATGAGCTAAACTTCGGTTCTTTTTTGCTCTTGGGCCCGGGCCCTGCCATTTCAATCTGGCCCAAAGTTTGCCCCAGCAATGGGTGCTTTTTTCTTTGCGTGCCGCACCAGACAGTCAGCCATTCTTGTCTGGCACGTGGCGTCAGGATTGGTCTCCTTTCGGATTAACCGGGTCACGATATGAACGTTCCTGACTCGACCCTATTTTTTTACGAGGCCGAGTGGCTAGCTTGATGCTCAACCCGGCACAGATGGAAAGCATGCTCGGGAGGTGGCCCAACTTGGATTCGAACTCAGGAGCCTTTGCTCCGGAGTCCAGCCCTGATGCCATTGCACCACCAGCCGGCCAATGGGTGCTATAGCCATACCTGCATTCTTGAGAGCAGCAGTCTGGCTGGCCACAGCTGATGTGAGAAAGATCCTGGCCAGGGTCAACCCATATGAAGTTGTGGGGCTTGATAACATACCTGGTCGATGCTGAGGGACTGTGCAGTCCAGCTAACAAAGGATCTAACAGACATCTTCAGTCCAGTGTCCTCACAGGCTTCAAGGAGACCAGCATTACCCTGGTGTCCAAGAGGGTGACAGTAACCTACCTAATGAATACAGTCCAGTAGCAATGACTTAACAATAACGGAAATGCTTCTAGCAGCTGGCTATGGATCGCATTAAATCTCATCTTCCTCTGACATTGGACTCCTACCACTCAAATTAGTCTACTGATGCCTTAGCCTCAGCATTCCACCCCATCCTGTCCCACCTGGAAAAAGGTGCCTCATACTCCAAGAGGCTGTTTAGCTACTTCAGTTCAGTGCTTAATACGATCATCCCTCAGAAGATGGTGTGTAAACTGCCCTCATTGGGTCTCAATACCTCTCTCTGTAACTGAAATTGGAATTCTTAACAGAAAGGCCACAGTCATCCCATGTTGATAGAAACATCTTAGCTCAATCACACTGAGCACTGGCACCCCCAAGGGCTGCATGTTCAGCATGCTGTTGTTCACAACTGCACTGCTAGATCAAATTCAAACCAAATCATCCAAGTCGTTGATGATACAACTGTGGTGGGCCTCATAAACTACGACGAGACGGCGTACACAGAAGAGGTAAAGCGGCTGATAAAATGGTGCGAGCACAACAACTTGAGTCTCATTCGAGGACAAGGACAAGATCAAAGAGATGATTATTGACTTTAGGGAGGTATAGGCTGATCACTCCTCACTACACATGAACAGCTTCTCCTTGGAGAAAGTTATGAGCACCAAATTTCTGAGAGTGCACATAATGGATGATCTGACCTGGTCCTTCAACAGCACCCCTTTGGTGGAGAAATCACAGCAGCATCTCCACATTGTGAGCAGATTGAGGCAAGTGAGGCTCCCCTCATTCTCAACGATTTTTACTAGAGTGTCTTGTACAGCTGCATCACTGTCTGGTACTGGGAATTGCAAGGCATCTGAATGCAAGTCCCTACAACGGATTGTGAGAACCACTGAGAGGATCATTGAGATCTCTCTTCTATCCATCAGAGATATTTATTAAGACTGCTGTGCACAGAGCCCTTAGCATTGTCAATGATCCCTTCAATCTGTATAACAATCACTTTGACCCCCTAACATGAGATAGGAGGTACCATAGTATTAATACAGGAATTGTTAGGATTGAACACAGCTTCTTCCCTCAGGTTGTAAAACTACTGAACTTCCTGCCACCACCTATATATCATCACATATGAAACAGCAGTAGTGTTATACTGTTTACTTTTTAACTTGTGGGGGTAGAAGGGTGGGTTGGCAAGTTTGCAGACGACACAAAGGTTGGTGGTGTTGTAGATGGTGTAGAGGATTGTCGAAGATTGCAGAGAGACATTGATAGGATGCAGAAGTGGGCTGAGAAGTAGCAGATGGAGTTCAACCCGGAGAAGTGTGAGGTGGTACACTTTGGAAGGACAAACTCCAAGGCAGAGTACAAGTTAAATGACAGTGTGGAGGAACAGAGGGATCTGGGGGTACATGTCCACAGATCCCTGAAAGTTGCCTCACAAGTAGATAGGGTAGTTGAGAAGGCTTATGGGGTGTTAGCTTTCATAAGTCGAGGGATAGCACTTAAGAGTCGCGAGGTAATGATGTAGCTCTATAAAACTCTGGTGAGAGAAGGAGGATGAGAGGAGACATGACAGAGGTATACAAGATATTAAGAGGAATAGGTAGAGTGGACAGTCAGCGCCTCTTCCCCAGGACACCACTGCTCAATACAAGAGGACATGGCTTTAAGGTAAGGGGTGGGAAGTTCAAGGGGGATATTAGAGAAAGGTTTTTTACTCAGGGAGTGGTTGGTGCGTGGAATGCTCTGCCTGAGTCAGTGGTGGAGGCAGATACACTAGTGAAGTTTAAGAGACTACTGGACAGGTATATGGAGGAATTTAAGGTGGGGGGTTATATGGGAGGCAAGGTTTAAGGGTTGGCACAACATTGTGGGCCGAAGGGCCTGTACTGTGCGGTTCTATTCTATGTTCTGTAAGTACATCTTATTATTTGTTATTTTATTTGCGATATTACTTTGTGTTGTGCACAGGCTCCTCCAGGTTGTCATAGCTGGTGTGGGGTTGGGGGAGGTAGCGGGGATAGCTCCCACTACCTATTAAATGTTCCCAATAGCAAGCATTTCAAATAGCCTCTGACAACCAAGTCCAGCTCCTGTCCTTCATGTGTGGCTTTGCTACTAAGCCCGATGGAACCATTGCTACTGACTGGAGAAGGGGCACCTTAAGATGAGTTGCTTTGGGCAGATAGGGCTTGTCAGCCATGGTTGGCAGCTCACCTCAGAGAAGGAAAACTGATCTCAAACCTCCACCGCCTTCTCACTCACAGGAAAAGCTTTGGGAGTAAAGCTCGAGGAAAATCCAAAGCCGGAGACCCTAAGGCAGTCCTATGTCAAGTTCAATGCTGACTGGCAATGCCTGCAATCTTTGGCCTAATATGTTAAATGTTTTTCTTTCCACAGGGTGCTGTCTCATCTAGTTTGATTCCAGCATTTTGTTTTTATTTCAGAATTCCAGTGTCTGCCATATTTTGATTTTTGCCACAACGTTTGCTTTCTTAATTGCTTGTAATATCTACATATTAACTTTTAATGACCTAAGACCAGAAGATATAGTTGCAGATTTAGGCCCTTTGGCCCATCGAGTCTGCTCCGCCATTCAATCATGGTTGATCCTTTTTTTCACTCCTCAGCCCCACTCCCCGGCCTTCTCCCCATAACATTTGATGCTATGTCCAAACAAGAACCTATCAAGCTCTGCCTTAAGTACACCAATGACCTGGCCTCCACAGCTACCTGTGGTAATGAATTCCACAAATTCACCACGCTCTAGCTAAAGAAGTTTCTCTGCAACTCTGTTTTAAATGGATGCCCCTCTGAGGCTGTGCCCTCGTGTCCTAGATTCCTCCCAACATGAGAACCACCCTTTCCACATCTACCTTGTCTAGACCTTTCAAAATTTGAAACATTTCAATGAGATTCCCCCCTCATCCTTCTAACTTCCAGCAAGTACAGACACAGAGCTATCAAACGTTCCCTGTACGATAACCCTTTCATTCCTGGAATTGTCCTTGGGAACCTCCTCTGAACCATCTCCACTGGCAGCACATCATTTCTTAGATGAGGAGCCCAAAACTGTTCACAATACTCAAGGTGAGGCCTTGCCAGTGCCTTATAAAGCCTCAACATCACATCCCTGCTCTTGTATTCTAGACATTTTTAAATGAATGTTAACATCGCATTTGCCTTCCTCACCACCGACTCATCCTGCAAGTTACTCTTCAGGTTGTTCTTCACAAGGTCTCCCAGGTGCCTTTGCATCTCAAATTTTGAGATTTTCTCCCCGTTTAGAAACTAGTCTGCACATTTATTTCGACTACCAAAATGTATCACCATCCATTTTCCAACATTGTATTTCATTTGCCACTCTCTTACCCACTCTCCTAATCTGTCTTAAGTCCTTCTGCAGCCTGTTTCCTCAACTCTACCTGCCCCTCCATCAGTCTTCATATCATCTACAAACTTGGCAACAAAACTATCTATTCCATCATCCAAAACATTGATATACAGAATAAAGAGAAGTGGTCCCAACACCAGAAGCTGCAGAACATCACTAGTCACTGGCAGCCAACCAGAAAAGGAACCTTTTATTCCCACTCGCTGCCTCCTACCAACCAGCCAATGCTTGAACCATGCCAGTAACTTTCCTGTATCACCAGGGGTTCTTAACTTGGTAAGCAGCCTCATGCGTGGCACCTTATCAAAGACCTTCTGTAAGCCCAAATATACATCCACTACATGCCCTTTACCTATCCTATGTGTAATCCCCTCAAAGAATTCCAACAGGTTTGTCAGGCAAGATTTTCCCTTAAGGAAACTATGCTGACCTTGTTCTATCTTGCCCTGTGTCTCCAAGACACAAGACCTCATCCTTAACAATTGGCTCCAACGTCTTCCCAACCACTGAGGTCAGGCTAACTAGTCCATAATTTCCTTTCTGCTGCCTTTGTCCTTTCTTAAAGAGTGGAGTGACATTTGCAATTTTCCAATCCTCTGGCACCATGCTCATTACTAATGAGTCCAATGATCATTACTAATGCCTCTTTCAGAACCCTAGGGTGCAGATCATTTGGTCTGTATGTACCCTTAGATCTTTCAGCTTTTAGTGCACTTTCTCCCTTGTAACTGCACTCACTTCTCTTCCCTCACACCCTTCATATAACCATATAACAATTACAGCACGGAAACAGGCTATCTTGGCCCTTCTCGTCCGTGCTGAACTCTTACTCTTGCCAAGTCCCACCAACCTGCACTCGGCCCATAACCCTCCATTCCTTTCCTGTCCATATAGCTGTCCAATTTAACTTTAAACGACAACATCGAACCTGCCTCAACCACTTCTGCTGGAAGCTCGTTCCACACAGCTACCACTCTCTGAGTAAAGACGTTCCCCCTCATGTTACCCCTAAACTTTTGCCCTTTAACTCTCAACTCATGTCCTCTTGTTTGAATCTCCCCCACTCTCAATGGAAAAAGCCTATCCACGTCAACTCTATCTATCCCCCTTATAATTTTAAATACCTCCATCAAGTCCCCCCTCAACCTTCTACGCTCCAAAGAATAAAGACCCAACTTGTTCAACCCTTCTCTGTAACTTAGGAGATGAAACCCAGGCAACATTTTAGTAAATCTCCTCTGTACTCTCTCAGTTTTATTGACATCTTTCCTATAATTCGGTGACCAGAACTGTACACAATACTCCAAATCTGGCCTTACCAATGCCTTATGTAATTTCAACATTACATCCCAACTTCTATACTCAATGCTCTGATTAATAAAGGCCAGCATACCAAAAGCTTTCTTCACCACCCTATCCACATGAGATTCCACCTTCAGGGAACTATGCACCATTATTCCTAAATCCCTCTGTTCTACTGCATTCTTCAATGCCCTACCATTTACCATGCATGTCCTATTGTGATTAGTCCTACCAAAATGTAGCACCTCACATTTATCAGCATTAAACTCCATCTGCCATCTTTCATCCCACTCTTCTAACTGGCCGAAATCTCTCTGCAAGCTTTGAAAACCTACTTCATTATCCACAACCCCACCTATCTTAGTATCATCCGCATACTTACTAATCCAATTTACCACCCCATTATCCAGATCATTAATATATATGACAAACAACATTGGACCCAGTACAGATGCCTGAGGCACACCAGTACTTCAACATCTACCAAACTGCTAGTGTCTTCTAAAGTGAAGACTGATGCAAAATACTCATTTAGTTCATCTGCCATCTCCTTGGCCCACGTTATTATTTCTCCGACCTCATTTTCTAGTGGTCCTATATCCAATGATGAAGTTTTAAGGGTATTGGGGATGTAAGAAATGATTTTTGAACTCTTGTCAATAGCAGGTTAAAATTAAGTGCCAATTTATGTGTGCTCTGTTCTGGATAGTGTATTAAGTTCTTCCGTTTGTCCTTCACTGAGGAATCTGCCTTCAGCTTGCTTAGATTAACGTTCTTTCTTGAGAACAATATAGGGGCTGGGTTCACACATGTCGCACACACCATGCCTTACGGTTTCACACCACTGAGCTAAGTTTCCTCCTTTGTCTAACGAAAGGGAATAACTGATAAGGACTGGACAGAACATTCATTTTTAATTAAAACCTTGATTTAGTGGACTCTCTTATCTGAGTAATTAAGTTGTGCCTTAACTGACTTGGTGGGAATATCTGTTGAACTGAGTGTTCTTTGTTTCGCTAGTTCTATAAATTGTAACATTTCTGCATGTTAGACAGAGGTTTGTCACGAACGAGAATTCTGTCTCTCTGATGTTTGGCTCTGAACCTTCTCACTGGCTGAGCTCGAACAAATAAACTGGTGAAAAGGATAAAATAAAGAACTGTTTGTCGTGTGGTTATTGGTCTGGCGAATTTATGTTTACACTTGGTGCCGTGACTTGGATCCCAACATAGGGAAAGTTCCTGTGGGCTGAGTAAGTGACGGAGAGTTGCGGGTGAGTACTAACGGGCGGTAGGGCGCCCCGAGGTGTTTTACCTCTGACTGTCCGTTCTATTTGTCCGAAACTCCTGCCCCTCGCCCAGAGGAACTGGTACCTTGACGGGATCCAACGAACCACCCGGACCAGGAGAATAAGATAAGCAGTTGTTTTTGTGAGTATTAATGGAGAACAAGACAAGCAGTTGTTTCTGTGAGTATTAACAGAGAATAAGGCTAGCAGTTGTTTTTGTGAGTATTAATGGAGAACAAGACAAGCAGTTGTTTCTGTGAGTATTAAAGTCTATGGGTGCTGAAGAATTGGGCAGCGGATCAGTGGCAATGACCTATTACGTTTTTCTTTTGGGTTGGCCACAGCGATTGGGCAGCAGGTTAGTGGCAGTAACTTATTACATTTTGGGGCTGGTGGCGGAACCCGGTAATTAGATAAGGGGGTAACTGACCTGGTCTATTCTAATTGACCTGGCGGGCCAGTGGCAGTGTCCTGGTAAATTGAAGTAACTAATTGGGTGACACGCGGTTGACCCGGTAAATTGACCAGCACAGGACGGGACAGACGTTTGGCCAAACAGAGGGGAAAGGGACTCCCCTGCAGTCTATCCAGATGTTAAGTGCAGAGCTAACAAAGAAACTGGGAAAGGATGTGTGGCCACCAAGGGGAACTTGGGATATAACCTCTTGTGAACAAGCAGTAAATTTAATTTGGAAAAATAATTGCGGTAAAAAAAGAAAGTGGCAATTATTGATTAAAGAACGAGAAAGACAAAGAAAACAGGCAAAACAGATATGGACAGACAGGAAGGTTTAAATCGGCAGTGCCGCGCGCGAGATCCAGGGCAAATACGGGATCTCAAACCCATTGTCTGGCATACTGACCCTGTTTGAGGACAGTGACCGTGATGAGGATTGGGCACCCACTGTATCCCCCACCTTATCAGGGGCCGAGTGCACCCAGTGCTCCCAAACCCCAATCCTCCCAGTACTCAGATACAACACTCTGGAGGAACTGAGCAGGTCGGGCAGCATCCATGGAAACGATCAGTCAACGTTTCGGGCCATAACCCTTTGTCAGGACTGAAGAGGGAGGGGGCAGAGGCCCTATAAAGAAGGTGGGGGGAGGGTGGGAAGGAGAAGGCTGGTAGATTCCGGGTAAAAAAGCAGTAAAGGGAAAGATAAAGGGGTGGAGGAGGGGAAGAAGTAGGTTCCGCCTCCTTCTACTACCCATTGTGTTTTCCCCGATTCCTTCTTCACCTTTCTTGCCTATCACCTCCCTGCTTCCCCTCCCCCACCCCTTTACCTTTCCCCTTACTGGTTTTTCGCCCGGAACCTACCAGCCTTCTCCTTCCCAACCTCCCCCCACTTTCTTTATAGGGCCTCTGCCCCCTCCCTCTTCAGTCCTGACGAAGGGTTCCGGCCCGAAACATTGACTGATCATTTCCATGGATGCTTTCTGACCTGCTGAGTTCCTCCAGCGTGTTGTGAGTGTTGCTTTGACCCCAGCGTCTGCAGAGTATTTTGTGTTTAGTACTCAAGATACGGTGGCTGCTCGGGTAAAACAGCGGCGGCAGGGAAGGGGAGGCTCTCTATACCCTGAGATCCAGGAAGGGAATACCGAGGATTATTCTGAGACAGGGAGGGAAGAATCCAATAAATCCCCAGAGTTAACGGCTCCACCAAGACAATTGCCCACCCAAATGCTGCCCAATCCACAAGCAGCCGAGGAGGGACAGCCCTCAGTAATTCTTGTGTATGCACCCTGGGAGCCTCTAGAAATGATAATGATCATGAATCAGGCCCCAAATAGAAAAGAAAAACCAGCACAGTTTGCTCAGTATGTCCGCAGTACTATACAAAGGTTTACTGATTGGTGTGTCAGAAACAACCAAATGATCACCAATACTTGGTATAAAAACCATCCACGTAGATTGTGTACTGGGGTTAGCCCTGGAGATAGAACAAGGAATCAAATAGATTTCATTACCATCAATGAACGCTTTAGAAATAGTATCACATATTCTAAAGCCTACCCAGGAGCAGACTGTGGTTCAAATCACCATCCAGTAATACCTACCATCAAAACAAAATTAAAGAAACTGAAACGTTGAAAAAAGAGAAAGAAGTACATGTTGGGAGAACTTAAAAATGATAGCATACTTAAGCAACAATTCAAAACAGCTGTAGAAGAATATCTCAATGATAAAGAAACAACGTCTATCAGGGACAGATTTAAATATGCTATACAGCAATCAGCAGAGGAGATAATCCCAGTGCAAAAAATCCAACACACCAACAAGTGGTGGACAACCAAAGAAATTCTAGATCTGATGGAACAAGGAAGGTTAGTGAAGAATAATGAAGTGCTAGACAGACAGACAGAGAGCTAGACAGACAGATCAGACAATTGTGCAATATTGCAAAGGAAGAATGGCTGGCTCAAAAATGCAATGAAGTTGAAGGCCATATTAACAACAGCAAAGAAATGCACAAGAAAATTAAGGAAATTACTGGAATTAAGAAAACCTCCTCTACAGGATGCATAAGATCAGCAGATGGATCCATAATAACAGATCCAGATAAAGTAGGTGAGAAGTGGATTCAGTATATAGAGCAGCTTTTTGAAGATAATAGAGGGGAATCCCCAGATATTAAACACCTTAATTCTGGCCCACCTATTACCAAAGAAGAAATAACTAAAGCAATGAAAAGCATGGAACATGGTAAAGCCACCGGACCTGATGAAATTTCAGTGAAAATGATACAAGCCCTAGAAGATCTAGGCATAGATATTCTTTTTGAACTGTTTAATGGAATATATGAGTCTGGTGTATTGCCTGACGATCTCTTGAAATCGGTATTCATAACTCTGCCAAAAATTCCTGCAACTATTGACTGTGAAAATTATAGAACAATCAGTCTTATGAGTCACATAATAAAGATCTTGTTGAGAATTGTTCTGAGTCAAATTAAAAACAAGTTAAGACCAGAAACTTCTAAACTGTAATATGGGTTTATTGAAGATAGAGGAACTAGGAACGCAATTTTCATACCACGAATGCTTTCAGAAAGGGCAAATGAATATCAAAATGACGTCTTTTTATGTTTTATTGATTTCACTGAAGCATTCAACAAAGTGCAAAATGAAAAATTACTTCAAATTCTCATTTAACTAAACATTGACAGAAGGGACAAACAACTGCTTCAAAATTTATCTTGGAATCAAACGGCGACGGTAAAAATTGATGATAATATAGGCAGTTGGACTAAAATTCAAAGAGGAGTTAGACAAAGATGCGTTGCCTCACCGGAATTATTTAATATCTATAGTGAAATGATTCTCAGAGAAATAGAAGACTTGGATGGGATAAAAATTGGAGGTGTTAACATCAACAATATAAGATATGCAGACCCTAATAGCAAGTGCTGCAGAAGACCTACAAATCCTCCTAGATAAAGTAGTACAAGTGCAGATTTTGGTCTAACCATCAACTGTAAAAAAAAACACAAATGTATGGTAATATCAAAACAGCAGGATACTCCCAACTGACAATTGTACATAGGTAACCAAGAGATTAAACAAAAGACCAGCTTTAATTACCTTGGTAGCGTTATATCACAAGATGCTAGAAGTAAAGTAGAAATAAAAAGAAGAATTGCTATTGCCAAAACCAAATTCTAAAAAATGAAACCCATTTTTACCAACGGACACATGTCTACGACAACAAAGCTTAGGCTACTAAAATGTTACATCTGGTCAATCTTGCTGTACGCTTCCGAAACATGGACTATAACACCAGAACTCCAAAGAAACTTAGAAGCAACAGAAATGTGGTTTCTTGGAAGAATGCTGAAAATATCACAGAGAGATAGGGTAACTAATGAGACAGTACTCCAACGTGCCCATACAAAGAGACCTTTAGTGAGAATATTAAATGAGAGGAAACTTAAATTCCTGGGCCATGTCATCAGAAAGGGAGAAATAGAATGCCTGACATTACAAGGCCATTTAGCTGGGAAACGAAGAAGAGAAAGGAAAAGAAGAAAATTTATGGACACTGTGAAAGAACTAGCAGATCTAAGTGTGCGAGATATCACTGACGCTGCGAGGGATCGTTCAATGTGGAGAGCCATGATCACCCAAGCGTGTAATGCGCAAGGCACATGAAGAAGACGACAATGATGACAAAACAAATGTATAATGCGACACTGCAAGATTTATTTGCTCTCTGCTGCATGACTTTCTCAGCTGATGAGCAGCAGAAATGGAAGGCAGAATTAAGATACCAAACCTATCAGGATTTACAGGCGGAAATCCATAATGAGAATGAACAGACAGACCAGATTATTCAAGCCTTGGAGAGGGCTCTCCAACAACCTGTAAATATCACTAAAGTACTTGAATGCAAAGCTAAGCCTGGGAAATCAGGACTAGACTATCGGGTGCAATTTGTGGCCTGCTACGGCACTTTCGCAGGAGAAAGCCTCTAATAATGGGAATCCGTCCCCCCAGTTTAATGCCCTACTGCTCCAATGCTTACCAATTAAGTTAGCCAACATGATTAAAACAAATAATATGGATTGGCCTGACAATGAGCAAAATCGAATGCGACGAGCCTTGACATCTTATTGGGACTCAGTTTTTGAATCCTGATCAACCCCAAAGGGAACTAATATTAAAGGTGAATATGTTCAGTGGGGAGAAGGACGCAAGCGGGCTATATCTAGGGATCAGAAATGGGAACCGGGGTACGGAACACACGTATTCACGTACCCAGCCACTGCAGGTGGAATTTCAGGGGGACCCAGTGTGTGGTTTCATTTACAGCCATCACCAGTCCGAGGTGTAATCTAGCAGGGAGAGACCTGCTCCGTCCGTTGGAAGTTGAGATTCTATACACAGACAAGGGTATCACCCTGGGACTAGTGAACAACCGACAGCTTCCCCAGTTACCAACCCCCTCCCCCAGTGGTGGGCACTTAATCTGGACTCTACTTCGTTTGAACCCCACTGCCAGTGGTCGACCCCCATGTGACCCTGTGCTATGAACCTATGGGGTGCACCACTGAGGAAAGCCAATATTATGCACCCCTCGAGGGACAGAAGTTCCCAGTCACAGTGATTGGAGAGGTTAAAGGAAGAGACAGCAGTGCATTACTGGCCAAAGTTCCGGATTTCCTTTGGCGACAGACAGGACTGGTGGTTCCCCATACCACTGTTAGGGTTTGCCCTGGGTTCAAGCCAAAGAGCCTAGGGTTCCTTGCCTACACCCAGACGAAACAAGCCTCCAGCACCGAGGGAGAATGGCAAGACTTGGCTACGGGCCAACTCCGATACTGAAAGGAGTTGGAGGTGAAGACGGGACATTTGGTAAGACACTCTTTTAATACTGACCGAACCCAAGACGTTGTACCACATCTCTGGGCAATTTCAGGCCATGAAGTCAGCCGCACGAACTCACCCTCCCCGTCTGGATCACCGCGAAAAAAGAAGACTCTCCCATCCCTTCCCCTCAAGCCCAAGGCAATGTTTTATGAAGATGGAAGCTCTTTTGTGGATCCAGCAGGGAATCCAGCAGGCTAATCGATAATGACAGACAGTGGAGTAATTGAGCAGGCCTCTTTTGAAACAGCTGTCTCTGCCCAGAAGGCTGAGCAGTTTGCTCTGACTCATGCCTGTATCCTAGTAACAGACTAAAGTGCGAACATTTACACAGACTCCCATCATGCATTTGGAGTTATGGGATTCCTGACTTCCTCTGGCCACCCCATTAGTAATGCTACCTTTGTAAACAACTTACTCACTGCTCTACAGCTACCTCGGGTTTTGGCTATTATTAAATGTGTAGCTCATACTGGGGAATCTGATGAGATATGAGAATCTGTTGTATGCTGGGGCAGTAGGCTGAGGGTAGCAGACACCAACAGAATCAACAAACTCATTTGTAAGGCCAGTGATGTTGTGGGGATGGAACTGGACTCTCTGACGGTGGTGTCTGAAAAGAGGATGTTGTCCAAGTTGCATGCCATCTTGGACAATTTCTCCCATCCACTACATAATGTACTGGTTGGGCACAGGAGTACATTCAGCCAGAGACTTATTCCACCGAGATGCAACACAGAGCGTCATAGGAAGTTATTCCTGCCTGTGGCTATCAAACTTTACAACTCCTCCCTTGGAGGGTCAGACACCCTGAGCCAATAGGCTGGTCCTGGACTTATTTCCTGGCATAATTTACATATTACTATTTAACTATTTATGGTGTTATTACTATTTATTATTTATGGTGCAACTGTAACGAAAACCAATTTCCCCCGGGATCAATAAAGTATGACTATGACTATATCTAATGGTAATGCTTGGGCTGACGCAGTGGCCAAACAGACAGCCTTGAATCCCACACTTCTAGTCCCCTTGGGAACCCAGCAAGCTCCTATTAGACAAAATCTAAGGACGGGTATGCCAGACATGGGGGAAATACGTAACTTCCAGGGAGGCGCCCCTAAAAGAGAGCGCAAACTACAGTCCCAAATGGGTTGCCACCTTGAACCTCAGACAAATTTATGGGTGACCCCTGCAGGGCAGGTCTGTTTCCCCCTGTGTTCTTACCTATTTTGATAGATTATGTACATAATTGTACACACCTGGGCAAGGAGGGAATGGTTCATACATTATTACAATAATGTTGTACCCTGACTTCTAGCAGGCAGCTGAAAAACGAGCCAAAGCATGTTTAATTTGTAAAAGAAAAAAACTGAACCCTGGAAGGGGAATGCCTTGTGTTTCCGGAACTACCCCCTTGCCTGGTGGGTCTTTTTCTTGTTTGCAACTTGATTTTGTAGAACTACCTAGAGTACATTGTTATAAGTATTGCTTGGTGATAGTAGATGTATTTAGCAGATGGATTGAAACTGTTCCTACAACTAATAATACTGCTATGATTGTTGTGAAAATATTGCTAAAAGAAACAATTCCTCGCTATGGATTCCAGAATTGATAAGCTTGGACAATGGGCCACATTTTGTTGCCAAAATAAATGAGGAAGTCTGTAAAGAACTTGCTATAAAACAGCAGTTCCACTGCACCCATCGTCCGAAAGCAGCTGCCATAGTGGAACCAGCCAATGGTACTTTGAAGGTAAGTTGGCCAAACTTACACAAGAATCTGGATTGACCTGGTTGAAGGTTTCACCCTCAGCCCTATTCCATATGAGAATCATGCCATCAAGTAAGACGGGGTTATCACCTGCAGAAATTATCTACGGGAAGCCCATGAGAACCCCATGGGGACCCCAACCTTGTTTGCCGCTCCTCCCTGACAGCTTACCTGCAAAATTAGATATGCATACCTTGGAGGAGGAGATGGGAAAATACTTAAGCAAGTTAACTAAAACTCTCCAAAGCTTGCATTCACAGGTGCGGCAGGCCTACCGGGAAGACGAAACCCAGCCTAAAGGTGACTACCCCACGACTGAGCCTGGTCAAGATCCTGTCCTGATCGAGAACTGGGATTGAGGGAAACTCCGACCTCAGTGGAGAGGACCATATCAGGTGTTACTGACCACTCCTACGGTTGTGAAACTAAAAGGGCAATCTTGGTGGATACATCCAACAGACTGCAAACGTGTTACTGAGGGAAATGAGTACAAGGACTCTCTTGGAGTAAAGGAAAATTCATCACTGGTGGAAAAGAAACACTTCCAAGAAATTGCATTTGGACATGGAATTGATGAAACAAAAGGGATAAAAACTTTCCCCATGGACTTAAGTCAAATGGAAAGCAGCAATGAAGAGAATTTTGTGAAATCAAGTATTCCAGACACTCTCGATGTCAGTGAAGCAGTCCCTGAATGTCCAGTGAATAACGTAGAAATTTTTACTGTTCCTGAAACATGAATGAGATTGCAGTACCCATTATGATACCAGTCGCCATCATAGTTTTAACCAATCAAAAGAAAATATACTAGCTGAATCTCAGCATTATTTTGAGCCGTGCAGATATAGAAAATGAGAAACCAGTTCCACAATATAGGTTTACTGAGAACAAAAAGAGGCAAAGTCTATTGAAAGATTGTGAGAAACTTTGTTCCGTTAAGCTGCCTGGTAAAAGATTTACTAGACCCAATGGGGCACTGAGATCGAAGAAATGGAAAGAAACCCTGGTTGAAGAGAAAGGTGATACCGCATCCAGACTGTCTAAAGGCTATTAAGCAGACTGTTTCTGGGTCTCGGCTATGTAGCACTATGAAGAGAGGTGAGAATGGGAAGCTGAAAAGTATGAAGACAAGACAGTGTGTAAATAGTACTTTGAAGGTGTTCCCATCTCCAGCTACTGTACAGAAAGGTGCAAAGTTTTGTTTGACGAGAAAGAACAAGTTAGGGAACTTACAATCGCCCACGCATATAAATCCATTAAAGAACCCTTTTCAGAGATCAGATACAAAACAATATACAAATATACAGAATACAAATAAACAGCTGTGATTCTGCATTGACTCAAGTGACTGAAACACAATATGATGGCTGCAGTAAAAGGGAGAGTGAATGGATTCAGTCCATAATGCCAATGAATAAAGTTCGGCTACAGACACTGCAGACGCCCTCAAAGCTGGATCTCCTGAAAACTCCTGACATACCTGCAGAACATCAATGGGAACTGTGCAAAGGGGATACTACACCTCACTACATAAATTCAAAACATAAAAACTGTGAAGGGACACAGACTGATTATACAGGCAACAAAGGAAAGGTTGCCGCAGTTTTGGAGACAGAGATGTATCAGCATGAACTACAAAGTTTGTACATTCCAATATATTAAAGAAAACCCAGCTTGCAGAAGTTACATTATCAGATAACTCACAAGAAACAAAGATGGGGATCAAGCTACAAAGCTTCGACAGAGCAGCAAAGATGAGCTGCCCAAGTAAGAAGTGTTCAGATGATGGTGTAAGCTTTCACAAGGGTCGGTTCCAAGTTGTGACGGTGAATGACGTCCTTAATTCTTGTGGAGATCCTGAAAAACATTTGACCATTACTTTGAACCAACCAGGTACTCTGAATAACAACAGCACAGAGTGATGTATTCTGAGGGATGATTGGGACACCACTGAAGTCAGAGCTGGGGACATAATTCATCTTGAAGGAGAGAAACAATTGGACACCTGGATAATAAGAAGAGACGTCGGGTACACGATCGTAATTCCTGACCATCTTATTTCTGGGACTAGTGTTGTGAGTGTGATCCGGCGTACGCGCAGCACTGTACTGACTGAGCGATTTAAGTCTTATGAAAGGGGGATGGACCTGGCCCTTCAATATATTCGGGGACTTCTGGGGGTTGTTTTTGCATTTTGGAAGTTTGATTGTATTAATTTTGATTATTGTCTGTATCCTACGGTGCCTTTGGCCATGTTTTGTATCATGCTGTAAAAGCAACAATCTGTTCTGAAAGGTAATGATAAAAAGGAGGGAATGATGAAGTTTTAAGGGTATTGGGGATGTAAGAAATGATTCTTGAACTCTTGTCAATAACGGATTAAAATTAAGTGCCAAGTATGCTCTGTTCTGGATAGTGTATAAAGTTCTTCTGTTTGTCCTTCACTGAGGAATCTGCCTTCAGCTTGTTTAGATTAACGTTCTCTCTTGAGAACAATATGGGGGCTGAGTTCACACATGTCGCACACACCATACCTTACGGTTTCACACCACTTAGCTAAGTTCCCTCCTTTGTCTAACGAAAGGGAATAACTGATAAGGACTGGACGGAATATTCATTTTTAATTAAAACCTTGATTTAGTGGACTCTCTTTATCTAAGTAATTAAGTTTTGCTCTAACTGACTTGGTGGGAATATCTGTCAAACTGAGTGTTCTTTGTTTCGCTAGTTCATAAATGGTAATGTTTCTGCATGTTAGACAGAGGTTCGTCACGAACCACCAGAGGGAGAGGAATTCTGTCTCTCTGATGCTTGGCTCCGAACCTTCTCGCCGGCTAAGTTCGAACAAATAAACTGGTGAAAAGGATAAAGTAAAGAACTGCTTGTGGTGTCGTTATTGGTCCAGTGAATTTAAGCTTACACCACTCCCATCTCTCTTTTATTTTTTTTCATATTTGAAAAAGTTTTTACTCTCCACTTTGATATTGTTTGCTAGCTTGCTTTCAAATTTCATCTTTTCATCCTAATGATTCTTTTAGTTGTTCTGTGTAGGGTTTTAAAAGCTTCCCAATCCTCTGTCTTCCCACTAATTTTTGCTTTGTTGTATGCCCTCTCTTTTGCTTTTACATCAGCTTTGACTTCCCTCATCAGCCATGGTTGTACTATTTTGCCATTTAAGTATTTCTACGTTTTTGCAATACATCTGTCCTGCACCTTCCTTATTTTTCCCAGAAACTCACGCTATTGCTGCCCTGCTGTCATCCCTGCCAGTATCTCTTTCCAATTTACTTTGGCCAACTCCTCTCTCACACCACTGTAATTTCCTTTACTCCACTGAAATACTGCTATGTCAGACTTTACTTTCTCCCTATCAAATTTCAAGTTGAACTCATATTGTGATCACTGCTTCCTAAGGGCTCTTTTACCTTAAACTCCCTAATCACCTTCAGTTCATTACACGACATCCAATCCAATATAGCTGATCCCCTAGTAGGGTCAACGACAAACTGTCCTAAAAGGCCACGTCACAGGCATTCAACAAACTTACTCTCTTGAGATCCATTACCAACCTGATTTTCCCAATCGACCTGTGTGTTGAAATCTCCCATGACAATCATAACATTGCCTTTTTGACACACCTTTTCTATTTCCTGTTGTAACCTGTGGTCCACATCCTAGCTACTGTTGGGAGGCCTGTATATAACTGCCATCAGTATCCTTTTACCTTTGCAGCTTCTTAACTCAACCCACAAAGATTTAACATCTTCCGATCCTATGTCACATCTTTCTGCTGATTTGATACCATTCTTTACCACCTGAGTCACACCACCCCCTTTGCCTACCTTCCAATTCCTCCAATACAACGTGTAACCTTGGACACTTAGCTCCCAACTACAACCATCCTTCAGCCATGATTCAGTGATGGCCACATCATCATACCTGAAATTCTGTAAAAGTGTAATAAGATCTCCATACATTGAGATGTAACACTTTGAATAATGTATTTGCTACCTTTTTGATTCTGCACCCCTAATGCACTGATATTCACCCTGCTAGCTGCAATTATGTCTCATCATCTGCCTGCCTTTCCTGACAGCCTGACTGGATGCTACCTTTGATTTTTTACCTTCCGTCCTATCCTGAGTCCCTTCACTCCGGTTCCCCCTGCCAAATTAGTTTAAGCCCTCCCCAAGATCTCTAACAACCCTGCCTGCAAGAATATTGGTTCCCCGCGGGTTCAGGTGCAGCCCATCATTTTTGAACAGATCATACCTCCCCCAGAGAGATCCCAATGATCCAAGAACCTGAAGTTCTGCCCCCTGCACCAGCTTCTCAGCCACACATTAATTAGCCAGATCATCCTGTTTCTATTCCCACTGGCGCGTGGCACAGGCAGCAATCCAGAAATTACTACCTGGGAGGTCCTGCTTCTCAGCTTTCTACCTAGCTCTTTGATTTTCCTTCCTATGTCACTGGTACATAACCTTCCACTCCAAAATATTGTGGACGTGATCCAAAATGTCCGTGACTCTGGCACCTGGGAGGCAACATACTATCCGGGTGTCCCATTCACATCCACAGAATTTCTTGTCTGTTCCCCTCACCACTGAATCCCCTATCATTACCGCTCCACTCTTCTCCCTCTTTCCCTTCCACACCACAAACCTATGTTAGTGCCTTCATGTACAAGGCAATGTGATCTCTCCAATGATTTTCAATCTTTCAGTACTGAAATAGAGTGTGAGCATCAATATTTGCAGCACCTCACCAGTACAGACTCCCAGCCAATAATAACCTATTTAACCCTAATTAATCCCATCAGAAGAAACGTACAGGAGCATCAAGACTCGCAGCCAGGTTACGAATAGTTATTACTCAACCATCAGGCTCTTGAACCAAAGGGGATAACTTCAATCAACTTCACCTGCCCCATCACTGAAATGTTCCCACAACATATTGACTCACTTTTGAGGATTCTTCATCTCCTGTTTCCGATATCTGTTCCTTATTTATTTATTATTTCTCTCTTTTTTTTTAATGTTTGCACAATTTGTGTCTTTTACACACTGGTTGAACACCCTAGTTGTTGTTGTCCTTCATTGATTCTATTATGGTTATTATTCTATTATGGATTTACTGATTATACCCACAAGAAAATGAATTTCAGGATTGTGTATGGTGACATATTTGTACTTTGATAATAATTTATTTGAACTTTGAATTTAATGGGCTCTGTCACTGTGCAGCAACTTCCAGATGAAACAGAAATAGACCTGACAAGAAGTTCCTGACCAACCTTCTCATTTTGTTGAGTAGATACCAAAATCACAGAAACCTTGGAACAGCTTTGAAGAGACAACCAGCATCTCTAATACAGGCTTTTCTACATTGAGGAGACAATCATTGTAGCATTTGCCCTTAAGTCTCTTTCTTAACATCACTAAAATTAATCAAATTCACTAGGTGCCAGCAGCTGGAGCCTTTAGGAGACGCACTAGAAATATTCACACAGCATTTGCAATAATTTCAGTATCATCTTGCACTGTTCTACCCTGTCTGCTTGGGGATGAACACGTCTGTTAAAATCCCACCTCTTGATTCATTGCTCATATCGACATGACAGAGTCACACCCTTTAATCCATTTGTTGATCAAGGAATAATTTGCTCAACCATCATCTGCTTTGTGCACCAGTAAATCTGATTGAAAATCCAGTCAAATGTTGTCACAACAGCAACCTCTCAACTAAAGTAATCAAAACCAAAGAGCTGATTATTAACTATTGGAAGAAGAAACCAGAGGTCCACGAGCCAATCCTCATTAAGGGATTGAAGGTGCAGAGGGTTAGATAATTTAAATTCCTTGGCATTATTATATCAGAGGACCTGTCCTGGGGCCAGCATGCAAATACCATCACAAAGAAAGCACGACAGTATTTCTAACTTTCTCAGAAGTTTGTGTAGGTTCAGAAAGTCACCTAAAACTGCTACATTTCACAATTTGTCTTTTTTTGCACATTAGTTGTGTGTCAATCTTTATGTATAGCTTCATGGCCTCATCGCAACAGTAGAGGCGGCCATGGATTGACATATCAGAATGGATTGGGAATGAGGCCACACTCAGGTTGGGGGAACAACACCTTATATTCCGTCTGGGTAGCCTCCAACCTGATGGCATGAACATTGACTTCTCAAACTTCTGGTAATGCCCCTCCCCCACTCTCCTTCACCATTCCCCATCCCCTTTTCCCTCTCTCACCTGGAATAGGGGGCCAGAATTATATGGAAAGAATGCTCGTGCTGGATCTTTATTGTCTGCGAATGAGAAGTGACTTCAAAGACATTTACAAGATCATGGGTGGCACGGATAAACTGGACGGCCAGAGCTGGGGAGTCATAAACTAGCAGGCATAGGTATAAGGTGAAAGGGGAAAGATCTAAAAGGGAGTTGAGGGGCAATTTTTTTTTTTAGGTAGAGAATAGTGAACACATAGAATAAGCTGCCAGAAGAATTTGAGGCAGGTGTAAGAGGATCATTTATGAAGAACTTGGAACGTGGGGGGGGTGGGGGGTCTTAGACAAATAGGTGACTCCAACACAGAAAATTGAGATAGATGATGGGCACCGTGGTCAACATGGACTTGGACCGAATGGTCTGCATTGGTGCTGTTATTGCTTTATGACTCTAAATGATAAAGAATTGTCTACTTTGCTGGGACAGTTGGATCTTGATATTTATAAACGTCTGCTCAAGGCTGACTGCAGTTGGCAAATTTTTAATTAGCTTTCAAAACTAATCAGTAAAGCTTTGCAGTTACAGCCAGGCAACGGTTACGCACGTCTTCATCATCTCCTGGATTATTTGAACCCAGGTGATGGGAAATTATATGTAGAAGAACTAAGTGTGCTGGAGCTTGTCACTGCATCTGTTAATGAGTAATCCCAATGTACAAGATGTTATTCAGTTTGGAAATCAGATGCTCTAATTCTTTCACAGTAGAAATATTGGCAGGTCCTCCTGGCTACAGAGATATCAAGTTGTTCTAGCTCCTATCAGCTCCACTTCTGAATGGTCATAATTGATCTTCTAAAGGTGGATGTTGAGATTTGAACTAGGAACCAGTCTGTCTGCTCCTCAAACTTCGTCAGTAGGATCTAAACTTGTCAAGATCACTGCATACTCTGTGCATACACTATGGCAGTGCATACACTTTGTAATTCCTTTGAACCTTCCTCGATGGCATGCAACCTGACCTTGAAGATGTAATCCTGAAGAAGATGGCGCCAGCGAACAACACGACCAAGGGTGACATCCTCCAGGCAGTTCATGAAACTACTTTCACTTCTTTTACATCTTCTTTTTCTTTCAAATGTGGTTCTGCTACTGGTGGAGCCTGCGATCTACATTTTGGTGGTGTGTTTTCAGGCTGATTGAGCAATGTGGCACTTTGCTGTCTCCAAGGATGTTCAGTGAGTTTTTGAGTGAAGCGTGCAGCCTCAAAGCCGAAAAGCCTGGAGACGGGGCATGAGCCCATGATTGACTCTGTTTCTCACCAATCTCACCAATTAAAGCTTCGAGACAAGCTGGTGTTCAGGGCCATCAACCAGCCTCTCGCTCACTGCTCCCAGAGGAAGGTCCCTGTATTCAAATGGTCTCTCTCTCTCTCACCCTCTTGCTCAATGCTGCCAGAGGATTGCGCTGGAGTCCTCAGTCTTGGGCAAGGTTTAATCGATGCGGTTTGTGGATTGGACTCTGGAGTTCAAGTTATGATGTGTTTCTGGTCACTTCTCTTTTGTTTTGCTATTTTGGGCAATTTTTGATCAGAGTGGCTCACAAGTAATGAACAACACAGGACGAGATTGAACTGAACTGAGTTAAACTGAACATGCCATAGATTCTTTCAATTTTGCATTTTATATTCTGTGTTTTTCACTCTTTTTTTGTTGTTTGCACAATTATTTTTTGCACGTGAGGTGTTAATGTTTAGCTTTGAACAAGATTCATGGTTTTCTTTGTTTCATGGCTGTTTGTGGGAAGATGAATCTCAGGCTTGTATACTGCACACAGACTTTGATAATGAACGTACTTTGAACCTTTGATGTTGATAAGTACTGACTGCATTTCAGCCAGAGCATAGTTAAGGAAATTTTGAGTTAAAGTAGCTCAAAAGTACCTAGATTTAGCAGATAGCATCTTCAGCTTTTAATGAGGATGTTGAAGGTTTAAGGTCCATGGTAGCATTACTTGAACACATAATTCAAGTTGATATTACAATGCAGCATTGAGAGTGTGCTGCACAGACAGAAATGCTATCCAGTTACTACTGCAATTGTAACATACAAAATGCTGGAGGAACTCAGCAGGTCAAGCAGCATCTACAGAGGGGAGTAAACAGTTAATATTTTGGTCTGAGAACCTTGAGCATTGTACCTCTCCCTCCCCAACCAGCAAATATTATAAACATGGATTAACTAATCTTTTACTTAAATGTATTTTATGGGATTTTGTGCTGGGCAAATTGGCCCATCACCCATGTTCTTGTGTACCAGTCATTGCCTTTGGGAAATCAGTAGTTCCCTTAAAGGTCACACCTCCTAAGACCAATTAAAATCTACCTTAAAAAGTAGCTGGGACAACAATATACTTACAGTTGGAAAACCTTCGGATGGGGACCCTTGAATAACAAGGGAGATGCACACACCATAATGGCCTTAAACTAGGAAGGAATGAAAGAGAACACCATTAAAATGTTGCAAAATCTATTAGCTTGTACAAAACAGCCACAGAAATCAACCTATTTCTTCTTCTTTTAAAGCCCATCATCCCTAGTGGGGCTGAGACCACTAACAACAGCTCGCCAGAGTCCTCTGTCCTGGGACATTTCTTTAAGTTGTCCCCAGGTGTAGCCCATCTTCGAAGATCTCTCCTCACCCAGGGATGAGGTCTTTGAAGCTTCTGTTTCAGTAGCTTTGGGTTTTTACAGGATGGAGTTGCTAGCCCCATGCCAAACCCTCAACCTTTCACAGCCAGGCTTCCAACCAATTTGGAAACTTAAAATGCAGGTCCAGAACACAGCATGAGTTGAAAATAGCTCTCATTACTAAGGCAAAATTTTACTTCTGTGTTTTGTTCTGATACTCATTCACCTGGTACCAGACCTAGAGCTAAACAAACCTGTTGTAACGAGACAATATCACTCATTTGCAATATTTACAAAGCCGACTCTGGGATGATCTAGTTCAGAGATTAAATGAATTAAACAGTGACACTTCATGAAACATCCTTAACCCCAGTAGGTACCACATTCATAGAGTATTTTTTGTACAAAAACTTGTGAAAGATTATGTTTTAACATTTAATTGGGACTAACCGCACAGATTCCTCTCCAGCTTGGGAAGAAGAAAATTAAAATGAATAGTGGAGTTCAGAACAAAACAATAAGGTGCAAACTGTTTGCCCCAGAGAGCACAAATCTTGTCCTTGAAATAGGGTTGACGAACCTTTTTGAGAGAATATGCCCAAATTGGCAATAATCTAAAAAAATCTCTCATGTGCTATGTTAATTTTGAGCAGAGATTAATGAATTAATAACAATAATTAAGGACTTTAAGGGGAAAAAAGATGATTAGTTTTATTGTTTTACTATCAATAAAAGTATAACAGACAGGTTGAAATAAATGAAGAATTTTAGAAAACCAATTCAAGAATTAATAATATTCTTTTTAAAAATCAATTGAAAGAACATCATTTCTAAATAGTATTGTTATTGTAACCATTTACTATCAAAATGCTGATGCAAGTACCAGATCTGTAAGGATTTCGAAATATATCGCCCAATGTCATATGCTTTCTAACTGTCTAGCTAGCACCAAGCAGGTGTGAGACGTTTTCTGTGAAAACATCTCACTGCTTTCAGGTTGTAAAAAAAAATCATTTAGTGTATCATCTGGCAGAAAAGATAATGATTATGTATTTTTTTCTTATTATGGGTGGGCCTTAAACAATCGAGTGGCACCACTGCATGCCATGCACTAATAACATGTTTGTGTGTGACATCTTGGGCATGCATGCCATTAGTTCACCACCCCTGTGACAAAGGATATCACATAGGCCTATGAGTAGATTTTTACATCTTGGAGCCAAATCCAATTGTGTGAAAGATTAAAGTTACTAGGAGACTTCTAATTCTTGATATCTGCCATTTGGGATACAGATTACTACTACTACTACGACTAAACCAATTTCTCCCGGGATCAATAAAGTATGACTATGACTACTACTACGTTGACTCAGGCCTAGGGGGCCGGCGTCGGGCACGATGACGGACTCTCCACTTCTCCCTCATCAGTGTGTTCAGTTCATCTACATTAGCCGTGCCGCTGTCTTCTAGGAGCGTGTTGACCATAGTCTTGGGAGGGCACCCAGGTTCATCCTCCCATGCTTGGGCTCCCATATTATGACTAGGTTGGCAGGTAGCTCGGGGTGGCATAGACAGATTAAATCCTACTTAATCCTTACATTGATATGACAATGAAAACCAAATGTGCAATATCCTTAGTCAGTGTCCAATATGTTAAAAGCAGAAAAAAAATTCTGCCTGAAAACACTGTGTTCACCTTCAGACTTTAACATTTTCAACAGCATCATCTTGGCCTGGAACTACATCATGCACTAATCACAAAAATGTCCACTGGGACATATAACAAGAAGTAATGAAGTGCACGCCTTGGCTGGGGTGAGAGGCAGTACGCAGTTATACTTTTGCCACGACAATGTTCAGTTTAACCACATTAAAAATACCCATTTCAGACCACTGGATAATTCAAAATAATCAAATCAAACAAATATATATTAAATCAGAGATGAGTTGGCAGTATTTTCCCCATCGTTGACTACAGCGATTTCCTCATCAGAAATACAATGAGTTGCTTTTGGAGCCACTGACCAAGATATAATAAGGAAACACAGTGTTGAGAGACCGGTATGGCAGGAAGGCCAAAGGCGACAGGAAAATTGTTCATCCTAAACATTTGTATGGGGTTAGTATTACTTTCATCATCACATAAATCATCATATACTTGAGGGAAGCAAAATAATAATTTTAAAAAAGGATGATAGGAGTGAAGATAGGATCAATTAGAGATAAAGGTGGGAAGATGTGCCTGGAGGCTGTGGAAGTGAGTGAGGTCCTCAATGAATACTTCTCTTCGGAATTCACCAATGAGAGGGAACTTGATGATGGTGAGGACAATATGAGTGAGGTTGATGTTCTGGAGCATGTTGATATTAAGGGAGAGGAGGTGTTGGAGTTGTTAAAATACATTAGGACGGATAAGTCCCCGGGGCCTGACGGAATATTCCCCAGGCTGCTCCACAAGGCGAGGGAAGAGATTGCTGAGCCTCTGGCTAGGATCTTCATGTCCTCGTTGTCCATGGGAATGGTACCGGAGGATTGGAGGGAGGCAAATGTTGTTCCCTTGTTCAAAAAAGGTAGTAGGGATAGTCCGGGTAATTATAGACCAGTGAGCCTTACGTCTGTGGTGGGAAAGCTGTTGGAAAAGATTCTTAGAGATAGGATCTCTGGGCATTTAGAAAATCATGGTCTGATCAGGGACAGTCAGCATGGCTTTGTGAAGGGCAGATCATGTCTAACAAGCCTGATAGAGTTCTTTGAGGAGGTGACCAGGCATATAGATGAGGGCAGTGCAGTAGATGTGATCTATATGGATTTTAGTAAGGCATTTGACAAGGTTCCATACCGTAGGCTTATTCAGAAAGTCAGAAGGCATGGGATCCAGGAAAGTTTGGCCAGGTGGATTCAGAATTGGCTTGCCTGCAGAAGGCAGAGAGTCCTGGTGGAGGGAGTACATTCAGATTGGAGGATTGTGACTAGTGGTGTCCCACAAGGATCTGTTCTGGGACCTCTACTTTTCGTGATTTTTATTAACGACCTGGATGTGGGGGTAGAAGGGTGGGTTGGCAAGTTTGCAGACGACACAAAGGTTGGTGGTGTTGTAGATAGTGTAGAGGATTGTCAAAGATTGCAGAGGGACATTGATAGGATGCAGAAGTGGGCTGAGAAGTGGCAGATGGAGTTCAACCCGGAGAATTGTGAGGTGGTACACTTTGGAAGGACAAACTCCAAGGCAGAGTACAAAGTAAATGGCAGGATACTTGGTAGTGTGGAGGAGCAGAGGGATCTCGGGGTACATGTCCACAGATCCCTGAAAGTTGCCTCACAGGTGGATAGGGTAGTTAAGAAAGCTTATGGGGTGTTAGCTTTCATAAGTCGAGGGATAGAGTTTAAGAGTCACGATGTAATGATGCAGCTCTATAAAACTCTGGTTAGGCCACACTTAGATTACTGTGTCCAGTTCTGGTCACCTCACTAAGGGAAGGATGTGGAAGCATTGGAAACGGTACAGAGGAGATTTACCAGGATGCTGCCTGGATTAGAGAGTATGCATTATGATCAGAGATTAAGGGAGCTAGGGCTTTACTCTTTGGAGAGAAGGAGGATGAGAGGAGACATGATAGAGGTGTACAAGATAATAAGAGGAATAGATAGAGTGGATAGCCAGCGCCTCTTCCCCAGGGCACCACTGCTCAATACAAGAGGACATGGCTTTAAGGTAAGGGGTGGGAAGTTCAAGGGGGATATTAGAGGAAGGTTTTTTACTCAGAGAGTGGTTGGTGCGTGGAATGCACTGCCTGAATCAGTGGTGGAGGCAGATACACTGGTGAAGTTTAAGAGACTACTGAACAGGTATATGGAGGAATTTAAGTTGGGGGCTTATATGGGAGGCAGGGTTTGAGGGTTGGCACAATGTTGTGGGCCAAAGGGCCTGTACTGTGCTGTACTATTCTATGTTCTAAAGGGTGATGTGTAATTTTAAGTGATTGGAGGAAACTATAGAGGGGACGTTAGAGGCAAGTTCTTTACTAAGAGAGTGGTGAGTGGTGGTCGAGGCAGATACATTAGGGACATTTAAGAAACTCTTAGACGGGCACATAGATGATAGGAAAATGGAGGGCTCTGTAGGAGGGAAGGGTGAGATTGATCTTAACAGTAGGTTATAGGGTCAGCACAACATAGTGGGCCAAAGGGCCTGTGCTGTGCTGTAGTGCTTTATGTTTGTTAACACCTTTTACCCTACATACTATTATCATAGAGCATTACAAGAAATAATTTGCATTTACAGCTTGAAAATGCCATGATGCTTTAGAAGAACATGATGAGATAAAACACGCATTCCAAAAGAGGCAATATTAAGTGGCCACAGTAGGTCTCAAAGGACCACAGAATGGAACCCACACATTTAGCCTGTGAACTTGAGGTCTTTGAGTCCAGTCAGTGATGATGCTAAGGAAGTGGCAAATGGACAAAAACAATGCAGAGTTCTTGAAAGTTGGCAGGAGGACATTACAGTGGACCACAAGAGATTCTAGAAATGCTGGATATCTTGATCAACACACTGGAAGAACTCAGCAGGTAAGGCATCAATGGAGGTAAATAAACAGTCCACATTTCAGACTGACACCTTTCATTGGGTCAGGAAAGGAAGGGGGCAGATAGAAGGTGGCGGTATGGGAAGAGGGAAGAGTCAAAGCTAGTACCCATCACCTACCAGCTTCTACTTCTCCTCCTCCCCTCTTACTCTGGTTTCAGCCCCCTCCCTTTCCAGTCCAGATGAAGTGTCTCAGCCTCAAACTTCAACTGTCTATTTCCCTCCATAGACATTACAGTGGGCCAATCATCAACTTAGGTTATTACACAAAGATGATGCACAAACAATTCCTGGGATAAGGACAGAAGAATATTGAACTCACAATTTTTTTTCAGAGAATGAAAGAGACCAGGCAGAATTGCACTAATATAGCTGAGCTTGGATGTAATAAACCACACACTATCTTGATTTTATTGATTCAAGGCACACAAGGCCAGCATTTATTGCCATTCCTCGATGCCTTTGAGAAAATAATTTGGCATGGGTATTGTCAATGAATGTCAAGAGAGAACAAAATAGCCTTGGTAGGAATATTGAAAAGGTTTATGCAGAGTGTCTTTGTGATGGAGACAGCTCCATCAAACAAGATAAACACACAAAAATATGGTTCTGTCTGAGAGTGACCAGAAGGAAGGATCAAATTGGTTGTGAGGAGTTTCTGATATGAGCCAAAGCTTTGGTGTTCTCAATATTTAGCTGGAAGAAACAGCTGATAATTTTGAAACCAGATGGCAAACAGATAGGTTTAATGTAGAGATATAAAAATACCAAGGGACAGGATGATAAAATGGAGCTGGGTATCTGCAGTATTGATAAGACCATAAGGTATAGGAGCAGAACTAGGCCATCTGGCACATCCAGTCTGCTCCGCCATTTCATCATGGCTGATCCAATTTTTCTCTCAGCCCCAATCTCCTGCTTTCTCCCTGTATCCCCATATGCCCTGACCAATCAAGAATCTATCAACCTCTGCCTTAAATATACATAAAGTCTTGGCCTCCACAGCCACCTGTGGCAAAGGCTTCCACAGATTCACCACTCTCTGGCTAAAGAAATTCCTCCATCATCTCCGCTCTAAAAGGACACCCCTCTATTCTGAGGCTGTGTCCTCTTGATCTTAGACTCTCCCACTATAGGAAACATCCTCTCCACATCTATCTTAACAAGGCCTTTTACCATACGATAGGTTTCATTCTTCTGAATTCTAGCGAATGCAGGCCCAGAGCTATCAGACACTCTTCATATGACAAGCCATTCAATCGTGGAACCATTTTTGTGAACCTCCTTTGAACCCTCTCCAGTTTCAGCACATCCTTTCTAAGATAAGGGGCCCAAACCTGCTCACAATATTCTAAGTGAGGCCACACCAATGCTTTATAAAGAGGATACCTCCTCTTATTTACCCCTCGATCGTGACTCCACTAAGGAGCACCAGGCCATTGTCTCCCACACCATCACCGACTTTATCTGCTCAGGGAATCTCCTGTCCACTGCTACCAACCTTATAGTTCCTACACCTCGCACTTCCCGTTTCTACCTCCTACCCAAGATCCACAAACCTGCCTGTCCTGGCAGACCTATTGTCTCAGCTTGCTCCTGCCCCACCAAACTCGTTTCTGCATACCTCGACACGGTTTTATCCCCCTTTGTCCAATCCCTTCCTATCTATGTTCGTGACACTTCTCACGCTCTTAAACTTTTCGATGATTTTAAGTTCCCTGGCTCCCACCGCTTTATTTTCACCATGGATGTCCAGTCCCTATATACTTCCATCCCCCATCAGGAAGGTCTCAAAGTTCTCCGCTTCTTTTTGGATTCCAGACCTAATCAGTTCCCCTCTACCACCACTCTGCTCCGTCTAGCGGAATTAGTCCTTACTCTTAATAATTTCTCCTTTGGCTCCTCCTACTTCCTCCAAACTAAAGGTGTAGCTATGGGCACCCATATGGGTCCCAGCTATGCCTGCCTTTTTGTTGGCTTTGTGGAACAATCTATGTTCCATACCTATTCTGGTATCTGTCCCCCACTTTTCCTTTGCTACATCGACGACTACATTGGTGCTGCTTCCTGCACGCATGCTGAGCTCGTTGACTTTATTAACTTTGCCTCCAACTTTCACCCTGCCCTCAAGTTTACCTGGTCCATTTCCGACACCTCCCTCCCCTTTCTAGATCTTTCTGTCTCTATCTCCAGAGACAGCTTATCCACTATAAGCCCACTGACTCTCACAGCTATCTGGACTATTCCTCTTCTCACCCTGTCTCTTGCAAAAATGCCATCCCCTTCTCCCAATTCCTCCGTCTCTGCCGCATCTGCTCTCAGGATGAGGCTTTTCATTCCAGCACGAGGGAGATGTCCTCCTTTTTTAAAGAAAGGGGCTTCCCTTCCTCCACCATCAACTCTGCTCTCAAACGCATCTCCCCCATCTCACGCACATCTGCTCTCACTCCATCCTCCCGCCATCCCACTAGGAATAGAGTTCCCCTGGTCCTCACCTACCACCCCACCAGCCTCCGGGTCCAACATATTATTCTCCATAACTTCTGCCACCTCCAACGGGATCCCACCACTAAACACATCTTTCCCTCCCCCCCCCCCAGCTTTCCGCAGGGATCGCTCCCTGTGCAACTCCCTTGTCCATTCATCCCCCCCCCCATCCCTCCCCACCGATCTCCCTCCTGGCACTTATCCTTGTAAGCGGAACAAGTGCTACACATGCCCTTACACTTCCTCCCTTAACATCATTCAGGGCCCCAGACAGTCCTTCCAGGCGAGACGACACTTCACCTGTGAGTCGGCTGGGGTGATATACTGCGTCCAGTGCTCCCGATGTGGCCTTCTATATATTGGTGAGACCCGACGCAGACTGGGAGACCGCTTTGCTGAACACCTACACTCTGTCTGCCAGAGAAAGCAGGATCTCCCAGTGGTCACACAGTTTAATTCCACATCCCATTCCCATTCTGACATGTCTATCCACGGCCTCCTCTACTGTAAAGATGAAGCCACACTCAGGTTGGAGGAACAACACCTTATATTCCATCTGGGTAGCCTCCAACCTGATGGCATGAACATTGACTTCTCTAACTTCCACTAATGCCCCACCTCCCCCACGTACCCCATCCGTTATTTATTTTTATACACACATTCTTTCTCTCACTCTCCTTTTTCTCCCTCTGTCCCTCTAAATATACCCCTTGCCCATCCTTGGGTTCCCCCTCGTCTTTCTCCCTGGGCCTCCTGTCCCATGATCCTCTCATATCCCCTTTGCCAATCACCTGCCCAGCTCTTGGCTCCATCTCTCCCCCTCCTGTCTTCTCCTATCATTTTGGATCTCCCCCTCCCCCTTTCAAATCTCTTACTAACTCTTCCTTCAGTTAGTCCTGACGAAGGGTCTCGGCCTGAAACGTCGACTGTACCTCTTCCCAGAGATGCTGCCTGGCCTGCTGCATTCACCAGCAACTTTGATGTGTGTTGCTTTATAAAGTTTCCATGCTTTTATATTATAGTCCCCTTGAAATGAATGCTAACATTGCGATTGCCTTCCTCACCACAGACTTAACCTGCAAATTAACCTTTAGGGAATCCTACACAAAGTCTCCCTAGTCCCTTTCTGTCTCAGTGTTTTGCATTTTCTCTCCATTTAGAAGATAGTCTACCTTATTAAAGTGCATGACCACACATTTCCAGACACTGTATTCCATCTGCCATTTCTTTGCCCATTCTCCTAATCTGTCTAAATCTTTCTGTAATCTACTTCCTGAAAACTACCTGCCCCTCCACCTATCTTCATATCGTCTGTAAACTTTGTAACAAAACTATCAATTTCATCATCCAAATCACTGACAAAAATCAGTCCCAACACAGACCCCTGTGGAACACCATGGTCACTAGCAGCCAATCAGAAAAGGCTCCTTTTATTCCTACTCTTTTCCTTCTGCCAACCAGCTATAATCTTTCCTGTAAACTCTTCTGCTGGTTGTGAATGGAATAACAGCTTCTTGCAGTCGCTCCTATCTCACTTAATTACTGTTTCCAATCTGTTTTGAAACCTCACTTTTAAACGTGATACTATTGAGTACGAGGGGTGCTAAAAGTACTAAAAAAGAAGATGCTCCTGCATCTTTGGATTCTATAATGGATTTGCTTTGAAAACACAGAAAAGAATCTTCCGACGAGTTCCAACAACTTAGATCTGAATTTGAACTAATGGACGCAAAATTGGATTCTATTCAAAAAACCTTAACTGAGCATGATAAACGAATAGAAGAGAATGAAGAAACTCTGACGATTTTGGATGCAAGAATGGATGACCTGCAAAAGCTCTGTGAAACACAATCTAAATCTAATGAGAAATTAAGACAGAAGATTATCGATTTAGAAAACAGAAGCAGAAGAAATAACCTACGAATTCTGGGTCTTGAAGAGCTAACGGAAGGTGATCAGCCTACTGAATTCTTTGCAAGCTTTTTGGTACAATTATTTCCTAAAATCTTACCGTCTGCACCTATGATTAGATTATGAAGACACGTAGTTCCCTTTTATTGTCATTTAGTAATGCATGCATTAAGATATGATACATTATTTCCTCTGGTGTGATATCACAAAAACACAGGACAAACCAAGACTGAAAAAACTGACAAAACCACATAATGATACATATAGTTACAACAGTGCAACAATACCATAACTTGATGAAGAAGTCCGTGAGCACAGTAAAGTTCAAAGTTTCTCAAATGTCCCACATCTCACGCAGACGGGAGAAGGAAGAACTCTCCCTGTCATGCCGACCACAACCCGACTCTGAGTCATCCGAAAACTTGGAGCTCTGATCAGCTCTCCAACATCGAGTACTGTCCGAGCGATTCGACCACTTTCTCAGTCGCCAAAAGCAGGCAAGGCTGGGGATTTTGAGGCCTACCCTCCGAAAGATTCCCGACCACACAGTAACGACAGCAGCGGATGGGCATTTCAGAAATTTCTCCAGATGTTCCTCTGTGCTTTCACGTCTATCTCCATCAAATCAGAAATTGTACATGGCCCCTATTTAATAGATATGACATCATTTTTCACCAGAGAGCTGCGCACGCGCTGCCATCTTCTCCTCCCGCTGAATCCAGCTATTGATCGAGCTCATAGATCGCCCGTGCCCAGACCACCCCTGGGAGCCAAACCCAAATCAGTTATCATTTGTTTCCATGAATTTCAAACAAAGGAACGTTTAATTCGTGAATCTCATCGAAGAGGAATTATTGATTACGAGGGTCAGAAGATTAGGATTGTCGAGATTTTTCACCCGAGGTCGTGAATGAGCATGCTAAATGCAGAGGTTATTTCAGAACTTTTTAACAAAGGTTTAAAGCCGTCTCTTCATTATCCTGCTCGTCTTAGAATCACTCTGCAAGATGGTTCTAAAGAATGGTTTTGCTCGAGTGAAGAAGCCCAGGATTTCTTAAAAACAATGGATTGACTGTTTAGTACCTTGCTATATGAATAACTGCTTCTCTTACTTTTGGTGAATCTTCGCAGCTAAACTTCCTTGTGATTTAAATGCTTTACTTAGAGAATAAGATTTTAATGAGTTAATACCGAGTGTGATTATATGTTATGAATTTTGATAAGTTTTTTATTATTTTATACACTTTGAGTTTTTTTTATCAATATGGCTTAGTTTGGGTATTTTTTGTTCTATTGTTTTGAAACTGTAATAATTAATCTATTTGTGTTCTTGTTATGAGAGTTAAGTTTTTTTTGGCCGTTATTTAGTCTAGTCTACAATACAGTTGACCTTGGAATTAATTAGGAGTCAAATTCAGCAGGTTGTTTTGGGAGGGTGATGTCATAACGTGTAGCTGCCAGCCTTCTTTTGGCTGGCCTTCTGACTTTGGGAGGGGGGAGGGGGGGTGTCTCTTTCTGGGAGCTGTTTTGGATGTCAGCCAAATCTGTTGCTTGGTTACTCTATTTCAAGGCTTATTGTTTGATTTTAATGTTCATTTTACTGGTCATTACTTCAATTTCCAGTTCATTTTACTGGTTATTACTTTAATCCAATCTGTACAGATTGGATGGGTTGCACCTGAACTCGAGGGGGAGCAATATCCTTGCAGGTCGGTTTGCAAGCTTGGTACGGGAGGCTTTAAACTAATTTGCAAGGGGGATGGGACTCGGAGCGATAGAGCAGCGGAAGCAGTGCATGGAGTAAAGCCAAATCTAACATATAGAGAGGCTTTGAGGAAAGAGAAGCAGAATAAAGGGTATAAAGGTAGTAAGGTAGAAGGGCTAAAGTGTGTGTACTTCAATGCAACAAGTATCAGGAACAAAGGTGATGAACAAAGAGCTTGGATACATACATGGAATTATGATGTAGTGGCCATTACAGAGACTTGGCTGGCACCAGGGCAGGAATAGATTCTCAATATTCCTGGATTTCAGTACTTTAAAAGGGATAGAGAGGGGGGAAAAGGGGAGGAGGGGTGGCATTACTGGCCAGGGATTCTATTACAGCTACAGAAAGGGTGGGTAATGTAGCAGGATCCTCTTTTGAGTCAGTATGGTGGAAGTCAGGAACAGGAAGGGAGCAGTTACTCTATTGGGAGTATTCTATAGGCCCCCTGGTAGCAACAGAGATAACAAGGAGCAGATTGGGAGGCAGATTTTGGAAAGGTGCAAAAATAACAGGGTTGTTATCATGGGTGACGTTAACTTCCCCAATATTGATTGGCACCTGATTAGTTCCAACGGTTCAGACGGGGCAGAGTTTGTTAAGTGTGTCCAGGACGGATTCCTGTCACGGTATGTTGACAGGCCGACTGGGGGAATGCCATAGTAGATCTAATATTAGGTAATGAACCAGGTCAGGTCACAGATCTTTCAGTGGGTGAGCATCTGGGGGACAGTGACCACCGCTCCCTGGCCTTTAGCATTATCATGGAAAAGGATAAAATCGGAGAGGACAGGAAAATTTTTAATTGGGGAAGGGCAAATTATGAGGCTATAAGGCTAGAACTTGTGGGTGTGAATTGGGATGATGTTTTTGCAGGGAAATGTACTATGGACATGCAGTCGATGTTTAGGGATCTCTTGCAGGATGTTAGGGATAAATTTGTCCCGGTGAGGAAGATAAAGAATGGTAGGGTGAAGGAACCATGGGTGACAAGTGAGATGGAAAGTCTAGTCAGGTGGAAGCAGCAGCATACATGAGGTTTAGGAAGTAAGGATCAGATGGGTCTATTAAGGAATATCGGGTAGCAAGAAAGGAGCTTAAGAAGGGGCTGAGGAGAGCAAGAATTGGGCATGAAAAGGCCTTGGCAAGTAGGGTAAAGGAAAACCCCAAGGCATTCTTCAATTATGTGAAGAACAAAAGAATGACAGGAATAAAGGTAGGACCAATTAGAGATGAGGGTGGGAAGATGTGCCTAGAGGCTGTGGAAGTGAGCGAGGCCCTCAATGAATACTTTTCTTCAGTATTCACCAATGAGAGGGAACTTGATGACGATGAGGAGGTGTTGGAGTTGTTAAAATACATTAGGATGGATAAGTCCCCGGGGCCTGACGGAATATTCCCCAGGCTGCTCCATGAGGCAAGGGAAGAGATTGCTGAGCCTCTGGCTAGGATCTTTATGTCCTCGTTGTCCACAGGAATGATACCGGAGGATTGGAGGAAGGCGAATGTTGTCCCCTTGTTCAAAAAAGGTAGTAGGAATAGTCCGGGAATTTCAGACCAGTGAGCCTTATGACTGTGGTGGGAAAGCTGTTGGAAAAGATTCTTCGAGATAGGATCTATGGGCATTTGGAGAAATATGGTCTGATCAGGGTCAGCATGGCTTTCTGCAGGGCAGATTGTGTCTAACAAGCCTGATAGAGTTCTTTAAGGAGGTGACCAGGCATATAGATGAGGGTAGTGCAGTGGATATGATCTACATGGATTTTAGTAAGGCATTTGACAAGGTTCCACACGGTAGGCTTATTCAGTAAGTCAGAAGGCATGGGATCCAGGGAAGTTTGGCCAGGTGGATTCAGAATTGGCTTGCCTGCAGAAAGCAAAGGGTGGTGGTGGAGGGAGTACATTCAGATTGGAGGGTTGTGACTAGTGGTGTCCCACAAGGATCGGTTCTGGGACCTCTACTTTTCGTGATTTTTATTAATGACCTGGATGTGGGGGTAGAAGGGTGGGTTGGCAAGTTTGCAGATGACACAAAGGTTGGTGGTGTTATAGATAGTGTAGAGGATTGTCGAAGATTGCAGAGAGACATTGATAGGATGCAGAAGTGGGCTGAGAAGTGGCAGATGGAGTTCAACCCAGAGAAGTGTGAGGTGGTACACTTCGGAAGGGCAAACTCCAAGGCAGAGTATAAAGTAAATGGTAGGTTACTTGGTAGTGTGGGGGAGCAGAGGGATCTCGGGGTACATGTCCACAGATCCCTGCAAGTTGCCTCACAGATAGATAGGGTAGTTAAGAAAGCTTATGGGGTGTTAGCTTTCATAAGTCGAGGGATAGTGTTTAAGAGTCGTGAAGTAATGATGCAGCTCTTTTGGATCGGGACTACAGAGCGTCGTGGGAGCTGAATTCTGAAGGAAGGCAGTTTTTTAAAAACTTCTTCAAGTGCAAGAAGGACAGAGACTGCACAGGCGCGTGACGTCAACAGGACAGGGTGGAGAGTTTAAAAAGGCAGGTTGCTGCCAACGGCTCTCTTTTGGATTGGGACTACAGAGCGTCATGAGAGCTGAATTCTGAAGGAAGACAGTTTTAAAAAAAATTTCTTCGAGTGCAAGAAGGACCAGACTGCGCAGGCACGTGACGTCAACAGGACAGCACGGAGAGTTTAAAAAGGAGACCACCCTATACAGCGGGCAGCAGAGTGAGTGGGAGCAGAGTGTAGGGCTTTGGCTTCAACAGTAAACGGGAAGAGGCGAGAGCAAGCACCAACTCTTTTTTTTCTCCCCCCCCCCCCCGCCCACTTCGCTAAACGGCCCGGACAGACAGGAACAGCAGGTCTCACACAGTTAATGGTATGAGCTAACGGTTTAAAAAGTTCATTTGTTTGGCGAGGTAAGTGGGTGAGCAGACTTATCTTTCCTGTTTCATTCCTGTAGAATTAGATAGCATGCCTGCAGGGTTAGTGCTTTGTTCAGGGTGTCAGATGTGGGAATCCTGGGAGACCTCCAGCCTCCCTGATGGCCACATCTGCGCCAGGTGCACTGAAATGCAGCTCCTCAGAGACCGTGTTAGGGATCTGGAGCTGCAGCTTGATGACCTACTGCTTATCAGGGAAAGTGAAGAGGTGATAGACAGGAGCTACAGGGAGGTAGTCGTCCCTAGGCAACAGGGGTCAGAAAGCTGGGTCACTGTCAAGAGAGGGAAGGGAAATGCCCGGATAGCGGACAGCACACCTGTGGCTGTCCCCCTCAGCAATAAATATCTTGTTGTGGATGCTGTTGAGGGGGATGACCTGACAGGGGACGCCCACGGTGACCGGGTCTCTGGCACTGAGCCTGGCGCTGTTGTGCAGGAGAGAAGGAGGGAGAAGAGAAATGCGGTAGTCGTAGGGGATTCCACAGTCAGGGGAACAGACAGGAGATTCTGCGAGCCTGACAGAGATACCCGCATGGTGTGTTGCCTCCCAGGTGCCAGGGTACGGGATGTCTCGGATCAGGTCCTGAATATTCTGAAGGGGGAGGGTGAGCAGCTGGTCCCAATGACATAAATAGGACAAAGGAGGAGGTCCTGAAGAGAGATTTCCAGGAGTTAGGAAGGAAGCTGAGAAGCAGGACCTCCAGGGTAGTAATCTCGTGATTGCTACCTGTGCCACGTGCTAGCGAGGGCAAGAATAGTCGGATCAGGCAGATGAATGCGTGGCTGACAGACTGGTGCAGGGGGCAGGGCTTCAGATTCTTGGATAATTAGGATCTGTTCTGGGGGAAGTATGACCTGTTCAAAAAGGACATGTTACACCTGAACCCGAAGGGGACCAATATCCTGGCGGGAAAGTTTAACAGAGCTGTTAGGGAGGGTTTAAACTAATTTGGCAGGGGGACGGGAACTGGAATGATAGAGCGGAGGAAGGGGAAAACAGAAATAAATGTAAGATAGTGAGCAGTAAAGATGTCCGGAAAGACAGGCAAGTGATGGGGCAAATTTGTAGCCATTGGGATGAGTTGCAGTGCAATAAAGTTGCAGTGAAATCAAAGCAGAAAGTATCAAATACTGGTCTTAAGGTGTTATACTTAAATGCACGCAGCATAAGGAATAAAGTGGATGATCTTGTCGTACAGATTGGCAGGTATGATATTGTGGCCATCACTGAGACCTGGCTAAAGGATGCATGTCTCTGGGAGCTGAACGTCCAAGGATACACGGTGTATCAGAAGGATAGGAAGGTAGGCAGAGGGGGAGGCGTGGCTTTATTGGTAAGAAATGATATTAAATCATCAGAAAGAGGTGATATAGGATCGGAAGGTGCAGAATCTTTATGGGTGGAGCTGAGAAATAGCAGGGGTAAAAGGACCCTGATGGCAGTTAGTTACAGGCCTCCAAACAGCTGCAGTCAACTAGAAATAGAAAAGGCTTGTCAGAAGGGCAGTGTTATGATAATTCTGGGGGATTTTAACATGCGAGTGGATTGGGAAAATCAGGTCGGCACTGGATCTCAAGAGAGAGAATTCGAAGAATGTCTGCGAGATGGCTTTTTAGAACAGCTTGTTGTTGAGCCCACTAGGGGATCGGCTGTACTGGATTGGGTATTGTGTAATGAACCGGAGGTGATTAGAGAGATTGAGGTGAAGGAACCCTTAGGAGACAGTGATCATAACATGATTGAGTTCACTGTGAAATTTGAAAAAGAGAAGCCGAGATCTGATGTGTCGGTATTTCAGTGGAGTAAAGGAAATTACAGTGGTATGAGAGAAGAACTGGCCAAAGTTGACTGGAAAGGGAAACTGGCGGGAAAGACAGCAGAGCAGCAGTGGCTGGAGTTTATGCGAGATGTGAGGAAGGTGCAAGACAGGTATATTCTAAAAAAGAAGAAATTTTCGAGTTGAAAAAGGTTGCAACTGTGGTTGACAAGAGAAGTCAAAGCCAAAGTTAAAGCAAAGGAGAGGGCATACAAGGAAGCAAAAATTAGTGGGAAGACAGAGGATTGGGAAGTTTTTAAAACCTTACAAAAGGAAACCAAGAAGGTCATTAAGAGGGAGAAGATTAACTATGAAAGGAAGCTAGCAAATAATATCAAAGAGGATACTAAAAGCTTTTTCAAGTATATAAAGGGTAAAAGACAGGTGAGAGTAGATATAGGACCAATAGAAAATGACGCTGGAGAAATTGTAATGGGAGATAAGGAGATGGCAGAGGAACTGAACGAATTCATTTTGCATCAGTCTTCGCTGAGGAAGACATCAGCAGTATACCGGACACTCAAGGGTGGCAGGGAAGGGTGTGCGCAGTCACAATTACGACAGAGGAAGTACTCAGTAAGCTGAATAGTCTAAAGGTAGATAAACCTCCCGGACCAGATGGAATGCATCCGCATGTTCTGAAGGAAGTAGCTGTGGAGATTGCAGAGGCATCAGCGATGGTCTTCCAAAAGTCGATAGATTCTGGCATGGTTCCGGAGGACTGGAAGATTGCAAATGTCACTCCGCTATTTAAGAAGGGGGCAAGGAAGCAAAAAGGAAATTATAGACTTGTTAGCTTGACATCGGTGGTTGGGAAGTTGTTGGAGTCGATTGTCAAGGATGAGGTTACAGAGTACCTGGAGGCATATGACAAGATAGGCAGAACTCAGCATGGGTTCCTTAAAGGAAAATCCTGCCTGACAAACCTATTACAATTTTTTGAGGAAATTACCAGTAGGCTAGACAAGGGAGATGCAGTGGATGTTGTATATTTGGATTTTCAGAAGGCCTTTGACAAGGTGCCACACATGAAGCTACTTAACAAGATATGAGCCCATGGAATTACGGGAAAGTTATATACGTGGATAGAGCGTTGGCTGATTGGCAGGAAATAGAGAGTGGGAATAAAGAGATCCTATTCTGGTTGGCTGCCGGTTACCAGTGGTGCTCCACAGGGGTCCGTGTTGGGGCTGCTTCTTTTTACATTGTACATCAACGATTTGGATTATGGAATAGATGGCTTTGTGGCTAAGTTTGCTGATGATACGAAGATAGGTGGAGGGGCTGGTAGTGCTGAGGAAACGGAGAGTCTGCAGAGGGACTTGGATAGATTGGAAGAATGGGCAGAGAAGTGGCAAATGAAGTACAATGTTGGAAAGTGTATGGTTATGCACTTTGGCAGAAAAAATAAATGGGCAGACTATTATTTAAATGGGGAAAGAATTCAAAGTTCTGAGATGCAACGGGACTTGGGAGTCCTCGTACAGGATACCCTTAAAGTTAACCTCCAGGTTGAGTCAGTAGTGAAGAAGGCAAATGCAATGTTGGCATTCATTTCTAGAGGAATAGAGTATAGGAGCAGGGATGTGATGTTGAGGCTCTATAAGGCGCTGGTGAGACCTCATTTGGAGTACTGTGGGCAGTTTTGGTCTCCTTATTTAAAAAAGGATGTGCTGACGTTGGAGAGGGTACAAAGAAGATTCACTAGAATGATTCCGGGAATGAGAGAGTTAACATATGAGGAACGTTTGTCCGCTCTTGGACCGTATTCCTTGGAGTTTAGAAGAATGAGGGGAGACCTCATAGAAACATTTCGAATGTTGAAAGGGATGGACAGAGCGGATGTGGCAAAGTTGTTTCCCATGATGGGGGAGTCTAGTACAAGAGGGCATGACTTAAGGATTGAAGGGCACCCATTCAGAACAGAAATGCGAAGAAACTTTTATTCAGAGGGTGGTGAATCTATGGAATTTGTTGCCACGGGCAGCAGTGGAGGCCAAGTCACTGGGTGTATTTAAGGCAGAGATTGGTAAGTATCTGAGTAGCCAGGGCATCAAAAGTTATGGTGAGAAGGCGGGGGAGTGGGACTAAATGGGAGAATGGATCAGCTCATGATAAAATGGCGGAGCAGACTCAATGGGCCGAATGGCCGACTTCTGCTCCTTTGTCTTAAGGTCTATAAAACTCTGGTTAGGCCACACTTGGAGTACTGTGTCCAGCTCTGGTCGCCTCACTATAGGAAGGATGTGGAAGCATTGGAAAGGGTACAGAGGAGATTTACCAGGCTGCTGCCTGGTTTAGAAAGTATGCATTATGATCAGAGATTAAGGGAGCTAGGGCTTTACTCTTTGGAGAGAAGGAGGATGAGAGGAGACATGATAGAGGTGTACAAGATATTAAGAGGAATAGATAGAGTAGACAGCCAGCGCCTCTTCCCCAGGGCACCACTGCTCAATACAAGAGGACATGGCTTTAAGGTAAGGAGTGGGAAGTTCAAGGGGGATATTAGAGGAAGGTTTTTTAGTCAGCAAGTGGTTGGTGCGTGGAATGCACTGCCTGAGTCAGTGCTGGAGACAGATACACTGGTGAATTTTAAGAGGCTACTAGACAGGGATATGGAGGAATTTAAGGTGGAGGGTTATATGGGAGGCAGGGTTCAAGGGTTGGCACAACATAGTGGGCCAAAAGGCCTGTACCGTGCTGTACTATTCTATGTTCTATGTAATTTCCCTATTAGATAGTATTCATAATGGGATTATACAATTAACTTACTCAGTCTTAACGTGAAAGGATTAAATCACCCTGTGAAGCAGAATAAGATTTTTGCCTATATTAACACTTAAGGCCCCAATTGTTTTTTTTTTCACAAGAAACACACGTACGTAATTGTGACAACTTACGTCTTTTCAGTAGCTGGAAAGAACTGCATTTTTACTCCTCTTTCCAGGCTAAATCTAGGGGAGTTTCGGTTTTTATGGATAATACAGTTCCCTTTGTCCAACATAAGGTAGTGTCTGATACTAATGGGCGTTTCATCATAGTGTCAGGAAAATTAAATAATAAATTAATGGTATTTTCCAATCTGTATGCTCCGGATACAGATGATCCAGGATTTTTTGAGCTTTTTTTGTCGTTTCTGCCAGATTTGAGCCTTTACTCATTGGTGATGAGAGGAGATTTTAATTGCTGGTTAGATCTAGTTTTAGATAGGTCATCCTTTGAAACAGCGACACCTAATAAATCAGCTTTGTTTATTCAATTTTTTTTAATGAAATGCTGTATTGTTTATGTATGGCGTTTCTTATATTCACTAGATCAGGAGTATTCGTTTTTTTCTCATGTCCATCATACGTATTCCAGGATTGATTACTTTTTTATTGATAGTCAAATGATTCCGTTAGTTCGATCCTGTGAATATAAAGAAATTGCTGTTTCAGATCATGCTCCGGTGCTTTTATCTTTAAATCTCCCAGGTCTTCCTCAAGTAACCAGATCTTTAATTTAACTTTGTTATTTGATAAAGATTTCGTAAAATTTCTGGAGAGACAAATTATTCTTTTTTTTGAAGAGAATACTTTGGAAGAGACTTCTAGTCTTATTATATGGGATGCCTTTAAGGCTTTTATTAGAGGTCAAATTATTTCCTATACTGCAAGTGTCAAGAAAAAAGCTAATAAAGAGAGAATTGAGTTAAATACTCAGTTAAAACAATTAGACCAAAAATATGCCTTGGCTCCAGATCCTGCTTTATATAAAAGGCGTGTTGAAATTCAAACTAAATATGATCTTCTTTTAACATATCCAATTGAAACTCAACTTTTTAAAGATAAAAGTCAATTTTATATCCACGGAGCCCAAACAGGTAAATTATTGGCTAACCAATTAAAAACCTTTATAGTTAAACAGCAAATTAAAGAGATTTGTAAAGCCAATGGTGATAGGATAACTGACCATTTAGAAACAAACGATATTTTTAAAGAATTTTATTCTAAACTTTATAGTTCTGACCCTCCCAAAGATAACACTGTAATGAATAATGTTTTAGATCAATTAAACATTCCTATACTTTCTGTTGATAACCGAAAACAGTTGGATCAACCTATTTCGTATGAGGAAATTGCCGAGGCTGTACGTTCCTTGCACTCGGGGAAGGCTCTGGGTCTTGATGGATTTTCTGCAGAATTTTATAAGGCTTTTTCCTCACTGCTTATACCTCACTTATGTGCATTTTTTTGGACTCCTTTAAGTTGGGTAGGTTGCCACAGTCTTTTTATGAAGCTTCTATTTCAGGGGTCTTCAACCTTTTCTGCACCGCGGACCGGTTTGACATTAACAATATTCTTGCCAACCAGCCAACTGGGGGGGGTTCAAGCGGGGTTAAACTCACCTCAACATGTCTTTTACAGTTAGGCCAACTTTCTCACTCCCAAGTAAGGGACAAAGGTAGCAGCTTACCCTGAGAAAGACTACCATGACCATGAAGCCTTGCGCAGGCACCTGTGTGTGCATACGTGACGTGCGCATGCATGATTTCTTTCTACAAATCAGTTTTGGTTTAATCTTCCCGATTCTGTTAAGTGAAACTACACTGTACATACATTATTTCTACTTTACATAGGCTGTGTATTTATCATATCAGTCCTGCTTTTACTATATGTTAGTGTTATTTTAGGTTTTGTGTGTTATTTGGTAGGTTATTTTTTGGGTCTGGGAATGCTCAAAATTTTTTCCCATATAAATTAATGGTAATTGCTGATTCGCTTTACGCCATTTCCGCTTATGAACGGTTTCATAGGAACGTTCTACCTTAGTGGGGGAAATACAGGACAAGGGCGGTCCCGTATGGGACAAACCGATTTAGCCCAATATACGAGATAACCCGGCAAATACAGGACAGTTGGCAACCCTATGTTCAAGTTCAATAGTGCATGACAGGGAATGAGGAAAGGTACAGCTGAGTCATATCGTTTCCTCATGGCTCGGTAGCACACGATTTGGTACCAGTCCGCGGCCCAGTGGTTGGGGACCACTGTTCTATTTCGCTAATTCTTAAAAAGAGTAAGAATCCAACCGAATGCTCTTCATACAGAACGATTTCTTTACGTAACGTTGATACTAAAATCCTATCTAAAGTTCTGGCCCGTAGAGTTGAAAATATTTTACCTTCATTTCTGACGATCAGATGGGATTTATTAAAAATCGATATTCCCACTTTAATATTCGTCATTTATTAAACGTTGTTTATTCCCCTTCTTAGGAGATATCGGAATGTGTGATTTCTTTGGACGCTGAGAAGGCTTTTGATCAGGTTGAATGGAATTATTTATTTAAAACTTTAGAAAAATTTAATTTTAGGCCCCATTTTATTCAATGGATTAAATTACTTTATCTATCTCCTTCTGCTCAGGTCCTTACTAATTTTCAGCATTCCAAACCTTTTAAACTTCAACGTGGAACTAGACAAGGTTGTCCCTTGAGCCCTTTGCTCTTTGGCCTGGCTTTAGAAGCCTTAGCCATTGCTTTTCGAGAATCTGATGATATTACTGGTATTCTAAGGAGAGTTTCGATTTATGCTGATGACCTATTGCTTTTTTCTTTGTAATTTATTTTTTTTTATTGAAGTTCATCATCAAACATTTCCAAAAGATGTATTTCAGATATTGTACATATATATAATATAATCATGTTTGCCACAAATCTCCACATAATATTTATGAGGTATACACCTATAGAAAAGAGAGGAAAGAAAGAACAAGCAAAAGGAGAAAACTATGCACAAGTAGGGAGTAATCTTTTTTTTACAACATATTCATTGATTTGTGAGAATAAAATCAGGATTTATAAGAATAAAATCAGGTGCTTTTTATTTCTAATGTCGAGACTTCACTACCTCCTGTGCTTTCTCTACTTTCTTGTTTTAGCCAGTTTTCAAAATCAAACTGAATTTACATAAGAGTGAACTTTTTCCTCTGAATAATTTGTTATCAATTAATACTAACTTTCCTTTTAAATTGTAAGAAATCAATTTACCTATTTGAGTGTAACAATTACCAAGAATTATAAATACCTATTTAATGAAAATTTTCTTACCTTTCTGCATTTTGTAAAAAGGACAAACTGGTCACCTTTTTCACTATCCTTGATTGGCCGAATTAACTCTATTAAAATGAATATTTTACCTAAATTTAAATACCTTTTTCATGCAGTACCCGTTTTTATTCCTAAATCTTTTTTTGATTCTCTCGATTCTATTATATCTTCTTATATATGGAAAAACATTCTCGACTAAATAAATTTCATCTTCAAAAATCTAAGAAATTTTAGGTTATATATTGGGCAGTCAATATACGAAATCTTACGTTTTGGACAAATTATATTAACCGTGAGGACCCTTCCGATATGGGTTTCTTTAGAAGCTAACTCTATTTATAAATTTTCTATTGTTTCTCTTCTCAGATCCTCACTCCCTATATCCTTTAGTAAACTAACTGAAAATTTGGTAGTTAAACATACTTTGAGGATCTGGGTACAATTTAGGAAATTCTTTGGTCTATTGAGATTTTCTTTGTCTAGTCCCATTTGTTCTATTTTTTTAAACCTTCGATGACCAATTCAGTTTTTAAAGAATGGGATAGAGTGGGTATTAAATGCTTCCAGGATTAGTTTGTTGGAGGAAGTCTTCTTTCATTTGAGCAAATGTCAGCTAAATATAGTTTACCCAAAACTCACCTTTTTCGTTATTTACAAATTAGAGACTTTCTGCTTCTCAACTATATACAGTTCCTATAAGTTCCGATAAGGACTTATTAGATGTAATTTTTAATTTGAAACCTTTTTTATAATGGTTCAATATCCAATATTTATGGTATGTTGCTAGGAATGAGAAATGTTCCAATAGACAAAATTAAAAATCTTTGGGAACAAGATTTACAGACTTCAATCTCTGAAGAAACTTGGAATGAAATTTTTAAATTGGTTAACACTTCATCGTTATGTGCCCGTCATTCCCTCTTACAACTTAAAGTGGTTCATTGGGCTCACATGTCTAAAGATAAGCTATCTCGTTTTTATTCGGATACATCTCCTTTTTGTGTTAGATGTAATAATGGAGGAGCTTCATTAGTTCACATGTTTTGGACATGTCCGAGCCTTGTAAGATACTGGAAGGAGGTATTCCAAACTTTTTCGGTACGTTTCAAGGTAAATTTTAAGCCTAACCCTTCGACCGCATTATTTGGTATTGTTGGAGGAAAAAGCTTCATTTTGGAGACACCTGATTTGCATATTTTGGCTTTCATCTCTCTTATAGCTAGGTTAAATGGAAGGATGCTGTTCCGCCTATTCATGCTCAATGGTTATGTGATGTTATGTCATGCTTAAATTTAGAGAAGATCCGTTGTTCAGTTTTTGAATCTAGCCAAGACTTTTATACATTGTGGGAACCACTTTTGAGTTATTTTCAAAATCTTTGCTTTGTTGTAAAAGTACAGATGGTGGCTAATAATATATTTTATTATATAATAAGGTTTTTTCCCCCTTTTTTCTTGCTCTTCCTAACAGCTCTGACTTTGGTAGTGGGTTTAGATTTTTTTTTCTGTGTAACAAAATTACTATATTTCAATATTACAATTTCATTTAATCTTTATGAATACAGGGTTTTGTGATTGTAACTGTATTTTTAATACAATGTATTTGGTACTATTTTATTTTTTTTCTTTTGACTTATGTGACGGGTTCCTGAATTATCCCTATGAACTGTGCTTTTGAAAAGAGAGAGTTGTTCAACACCAGACACCTTGTTAAAAAGAGAGAGAAAGAGGGAGAGAGGTGAAGACTGCTCACAGTTTGTTTATACTTTCTACAAAGACACTGGCAGCTTCCAAGCTCTTACAGAGAGAGAAGGGAGGAGCTGCTTGATGGACAGCTAGTATTCAGCACAGTGAGATAAATACAAGGTCAGCTGTTAGACCTGGAGACACATGGTTTTGGACATTGGCTTTGTTGTGCCCACAGAAAAAGTGGGTTCTTGGAGGATTGATTAGGCGGATCGATCAGTGGCTCTTGCAGTGTGAAAAGGGTGTGACTGGTGGGGAGTTATTCGTGTGCCAACCCTTGCCTGGGTTGATAATTCCACCACAGAAGAACAGTCCCCTTTGTGGTGGTCACAGTCGGTGACTTCTAAAGGAATTCGGAGGACAACGGGAAGATCGACGGCATCAGCTCACCTGAAGACTCAAATCTCTCCCTCTCTCTCTCTCTCCATCACTACTCAGCTCAATACTATGAACTGTACTGAACTTACTCATCTTTGTAAGACTATCTATTTACCCCTAGACTTGAAGAAGCTTGGTTTTCATATATTTCCACACTTACTTATATATAGATGGAGATGGCAGTGCGGCGCACAGCTCTCCGGTGAAATGATATTATATCTGTTAAATAGGGGCCGTGGACAATTCTGATTTGATGAAAACAGACATGAGAAGCAGAGGAACATCTGGAGAAATTTCTGAAATGCCTGGTTCACTGCTGTTGTTACTGTGCAATCGAGAATCTCCGGAGGGAAGGCCCCAAAATCCCCGGCTTCGCCTGCTGCTGGTGACCAAGGCTGAGGTCGAACGTTCGGACAGAGATGGTGCTCGGTACTCAGTGTCAGAAGGCTGATCAGAGCACAAAGTTTTCGGACGACTCAGAGTCAGACTGTGGTCGGGCATGGCAGGGAGCGTTTTCTTCCTTATCCCGTCTGCGTGAGACGTGGGACTTCCGAGAAACTTTGAACTTTTTTTTACTGTCCCATGGACTGTTCTTCATCAAGTTATGGTATTGTTCCACTGTTGTAACTATATGTTATAATTATGTGGTTTTGTTAGTTTTTCAGTCTTGGTCTGTCCTGTGTTTTTGTGATAGTACACCGGAGGAATATTGTATCATTTCTTAATACATGCATTATTAAATGACAATAAAAGAGGACTGCGTGTCCTCATAATCTAATCTAAAATAATCTAATCTAATTGCTAACCTGTTTTATATATCTGATTTTATATTACTGTATTGCGTAGTTACTAATAAATACCATTAGTTAATAGCAATACTGGACTCCAAAGTGTTTTCCATTTCTGCTGGATCTTTAACCCGTCATGGGGTACGTGACACTTATAATATATATCTTCCTGTACTCTGTATTCTTCTATGCAGAAAATAATAAAAATATTGAAAGAAAGAATCTTTCCTGTAACACCATGGGCTCATACCTTTTTAAGCAGCCTCATGTGTGGCACCTTGTCAAAGGCCTTCTGAAAATCCAAGAACAACATCAACTGATTTTCCTTTGAATATCTTGTTTGTTATTTCTTCAAAGAATTTCAACAGATTTTCAGGTAAGATTTTTCCTTGACTAAGCCATACTGACTACGGCCTATTTTATCATGTGCCTCCAAGTACCCCGAGACCTCATCCTTAATAATCAACTCCAACATCTTCCCAGCCACTGAGGTCAGACTAACTGGCCCATAGTTTCCTTTCTTCTGCTTCTCTCCCTTCTTGAAGAGCAGAGTGACACTTGCAATTATCCAGTCTTCTGGAACCATTCTAGAATCAACTGATTCTTGAAAGATCATTACTAATGCCTCCACAATCTTTTCAGCCACCTACTTCAGAACTCTTGGGTGTACACCAACTGGTCCAGGTGTCTTATCTGCCTTCAGACCTTTCAGTTTCCCAAGAACCTTCTCTCTAGTTATGGTAACTTCACACTCTCCATGTCCCCTGACAACTGGAACTTCCTCCATATTGCTAGTGTCTTCCACAGTGAAGACTGATACAAAATACTTATTCAGTTTGTCTGCTATTTCATCATCCCCATTACTACTTCTCCAGGATCGTTTTCCAGTGGTCCAATATCCACTCACAGTAACAGAGTTGCTGAGAAAATGGAAATGCATTCAGGAATCTGAGAGAAAAAGTTTGAAATCTGAGCAGCAGTTCTCAAGGCCAGCTGGAATAAAGGCAAATGACAGATTTGAAAGTGCCAAACCAAACACTGACATTATCAAATGACGATGAAACATGGACTTCACATTGGGTGATCATTAGTTTAGTTTAGTGGGAAGATGCTTGAGAAGGCAGGTGGTATCCCACGGCTAAAATGAGCACCAGAAAACAGGTAAGGAACTGAGGGATGAAATGGAGTTAGGGTTTGGCAGGAACAGAAATAATAGGATTTCAAAAATCTTTGCAACTCATTCATATAAATATCAACTGATCTATCCAGGATCCACTTTTACAAAAAAAAATTCAGATTTTCACTGTACTGTATGGGGGGAAATATGTTTCCCATACAAATTAAGCAAAAATCTGAACTATGGATTTTACATACCCGACCGGCTCCATATTTTGTGGAAAGGCTTCTCTGCAGCCTCTCCATTCTTTAAACAGATTATCTGACGCGAGATCTAGCTGTCCAAGTATCTTTATTTATTCCATGTCATATTTCACTTGAATCCCATGACTCACCATCTCTGAGCCACATTATGCTGCCTTAATTTTCAGTCTGAGATGCTGATTGCACAGCTCATTAAAAATCATTTCTAACACCCATAATCAATATCACTGATATTAAAAGTAACAAATAAGTTACTTCCAACAGCATTTTAATAAATTTTTAAAAATGCACACCACAGACACTTTCTGGAAGCTTCTCCTTAAAATCTGTTGCATTATAGTCACAGGAGGCAGCTGGTCACTCGCTAGGCTCCTCAGTAGATACGTAGCTAAGATTGGATGAGCCGTGTTCGAGGACGTAGTGGTTTTCGAACAAGGTTGTACAAAAGACAGTTTCTTTAACTTACATGCGACCGTACAGGCCACTGAGACATTCCTTTACACTTATGAAAAGCGACATTCCTCGGAGAAAGAAAACTAATGGTACCGGGGCCAAGAGTGGTCTGACTTCCCAACACCTGGGAGTACTGACCTTTCATTTGCGAAAGTCAGTTCATTATACGCACTCAACAAGTAATCACCCCTCCCACTCCCACCCCACATACACATCGTTCCTGGTAAGGTAGCCTGGTTCAGGCCCGTTACCGAGCGTGGTTTCAAAAAGGCCACCACTATATAGAACCTAGCGCCGCAATAAGGACCTGTCACTAGACCCCTACACCGCCCCATCACCTACCATACTGCCTCATTACTTGTCAGTAGAGTATCATGCCGCCCCATTACCTGTCACTGGAAGCTCTCCACCCCCACCATCCAGAACATCCCCATTACCTGAGGGACACCATCCGCGACCGCAGCCACCGCACCAACATTCCGGAAGCCGCCATTGCACAGCTCGACAAGACAGCCAATCCGCTTCCGCTCCACTACTTTCCCATGGTGCTGCGGGACGTTGTCATGGTGATTGCAGATCCGGCCAGCCCAGTGGAAAGGTGGTGTGGGAATCTAATGGCGACAGTCGTCTTATGGACTTTGGGAAAGGAGAGAAAGCAGCGCAGAAAATCTGGGCTTTCAGTGATGTGCTGTGCTGAGAGAATGTCCCGCTTTCTGCTGGATAAGAGAATTGTGCCGAAGGCGATACCCCATCGAAATTCCCAGATGTATATAAACATATATGTGGATGATCCTTCTCGGGTCAGAGAGCTTCCTACATCCCTGAGCGTTGTATCTTTAAAACGAAATCAGTAACGTTACATGGCAGGGAAGAGTCTCTGTCTAGTCATGGAGACAGACAAGCAAGGAAACGGGCCCTTTGATCCTTAATGACCAAAGGGCTGTGGTAAACAAATCCGGTTTACCACAAACACGGAAAAACCTGCAGGATGCTGGAGGGGCTCAGCAGGTCAGGCGGCATCGATGGAAAAGAGTGAACGTTTCGGGCCAAGACCGCGGCCTTTTCCATCCATTACTAATGGCCCTCACCTCTTATCATTACTACCTTAGAGGAGGAGGTACAAGAGCCAGAAGACCCACACTCCATGATTTAAGAACATCAGATTTCTGAGCAGTCCATGAACTCATGAACGCTACCTTGCTATTCCTCTTTTGCACTATTTACTTATTTATTGTAACTCATAGTAACTTTTATGTCTTGTAATATACTACCGTCACAAAACAAATTTTACGATATTTATGGATGATAATAAACTTGATTCTGACTTTGCAATCCAGTCTTTGTCGCTATCTTCACCCTTCTATCCATCATCTGAGTCCATCTGTCAATCAACCAATCCTCACCTAGATCCACCTATGACTTGTCAATTCTTTCCTCACTCCTTCCTCTCACTGCTTTACACTGGCTATCTCCCCTCTTTCAGCCCAGATGAAGGGTCTTGATCTGAAACATTCCTCCACAGATGTTGCGTGACCACACACAAAATGCTGGAGAATTCAGCAGGTCGGGCAGCAACAATGGAAGAAAATGAACTGTCAATGTTTTCGTCTGAGAGAAAAGGTCTCAGCCTGAAATGTTCACTGTTCATTTTCTTCATAAATGCTGCCTGACCTGCTGAGTTCCTCCAACATTTTGTGTGTGTTGCTTAAGATTTCCAGCATCTGCAGAATATCTGCAGTATTCATGTTTGGCCTGAAAAGCTGCATGAAGCAGAATGGTGCTGTTTGGGCTGTCCCCAGGCATACGCAACTGAGACAAATATCGACAGATAGTGGAGAAACATCAAAGTAGCTGACGTACCTTTCAGTCCACCTGAATCTCAATGACATTCTGAAGCAAGATGCAGTTCATCACCAAGTAATGCACATGGGAAGTCCAGGACAAATTGAAGCTGTGTGCTGTCACTACAAAAAGTATGTAAAAGGAGAACTTTGTTTAACTGAGACCTCTTAAGTGCCTCTTGAAAAGTTAATATTCAATAAATTACTTGAACTGGACACACTATTATCTGTCATTTAATTCTTTGTTGCTGGTCACTGATGCAAGTTTAAAGGCTAGAGATACACAACACATTCTTTACCAAAGGCATCAACACTCAATTAACAGTAATGGCTGGAACGTCAATACATCAACAGTCATGTGACTACGTGCCACAGTTCTTGCATTCATATGTACTCAATCACTTTCTCCCAAGAAAAGATACAATCCCATGTAAAGTATGTACCATATATAGAACCAGAGAGTTGCATACACTTCAGTCCACCACACCAATGTTGACCTTTTTTGCCCACCCATTTCTCCATTTTAGGACCATATCCTTCAATGCCTTGCCTATTTATATGTTTTTAAAGGCCTCTTAAATGTAGTAATTCTGGATCTACCACCTCCTCTGGTAGTACATTCCAGATATTACATCTGATGAAGGTTCTCGCCTGAAACGTCGACTGTTTATTCCTTTTCATAGGTGCTGCCTGACTTACCCAGTTCCTCCAGCATTTTGTGTGTGTTGCTCTAGGGTTTCCATCTGCAGAATATCTTGTGTTTATGATGACCCTAATTCATACGTCTTCGGAATGTGGAGGGAAATCGGAGCACCCAGAGGAAACCCACATGGTCACGGGGAGAATGTATAAAGTCTTTACAGATAATGATGGAAATCAAACCCCAATCTTACTGCTGTAAAATATTGCACTAATTGCTAAGCTACCATGTCACCCACTTAATGTGGGTAAACCTTTGTACCGTGCTTTAAAACCTATAAAATGCTTACCTTCCACTTTAAAATCATGTTGTCTTGTTTTTGGTACCCTTAGTGCAGGAAACAGATTTTAACCATCTTCCCTATTTCCCTATTTATAGTTTCATATTCTTCTGTCAAATCATCCCTCAGCCTCCTTCACCCTATGGAAAACAGCCAGATAATCCAATCATTTCCTATAATTAAATTCTTCCGATCCAGGCAATATCCTGCTGAATCTCCTCTGCACTCACCCCACCTTAATCACATATTTTTGAAACGCTCTTGTTTAAGAGCAACTTTTTGGGGAGCCTGTGCTGGAGATCTTGCTTCAGGAATCTTGTTTTGCCATGCCTGTTTGAACGTTGCTGCTCAGAACACCAATTTGGGGTCTGTTTTTGAGGAATTCTGTTTGGTTTGTTTGTACACTTTGAGCTCTCTCTTTGTTCTGGTGCTTCAGTTCAAACAATCTTTCTTGGGGAATTCCATTCAAAAGTTTTTTAGACCATGATGCTTTTTAGGCTCTTCTACTTTGGTGTTCCCATTTAGAGAAAGTTTTTTAGATTTATACAGTTACATAGCATGAAAACAGCCCATTTGTCCCAATCAATTCATGCAGGCCCATTTATCTGCACTTGGCAGATATCCTGCTGAAGCTTCACTCGCCATGCCTGTACCACCTCCTCTGGCAGTTTGTTCCATATACCCATCAGCCTCTGTGTGAAAAACATGCCCATTAAATCTGTCCCGTCACCTTAACCCTGTGCCCTCTAGTTTTAGGCACCCATATCCTGGAAAAAAGGACTGTGAATATCTGCCCTTAATGATTTTGTAAACCATTAGGTCACTTTCAAGCCTCCTTCATTCCAGGGAAATAAGTCTCAGTCTCTCAAATTTTTTCTTTGGACTCAAGCCCTCCAGTCCTGATACAATCCTTGTGAATCTTTTCAGCTTTCCATAGCTTAATCACATTCATCCTACAGTATTCCGGATGTGGTCTCACTAACATTTTGTACAGCTGTAACATGACATCCCAACTCTCGTATTCAATGGCCCAAATGATGAAAGCAAATGCGCCATATGTCTTCTTCTCCACCCTGTCTACTGGTGATGCCATTCTGAGGGATCTATATACTTGTACTCCTAGTCTCTACAATATTCCTTAGGACCTGGAAATTCACTGTGTATGTCCTGGCCTGGTTTAACTTCCCAAAATGAAATACTTTGCACTTGTCTGAGTTAAATCTGTGGTTCAGCTGCCCTCTATCCCAGCTAATCAATATCCTGTTGTAACTTAGAACAAACTTTGTCACTGTCCACTATACCACTAATTTTGTTTCAATTTTAGTGATATTTGTGGTATTCAATTTGGGGATCACATTTTGTGAGCCCTGTTTTTGGAATCATTTTGAAGTAGCCTTATTTGAGAGTTCTTTTCAGAGAGGTGTATTGGCACTTCTCTTTGGATGATCATGCTTGGTTGTTGCTGTTTGAGGAATCTTGTTTATCAATCCTTGTTTGGCATTCTGTTTTTTTTAAAAGTAATTTTGGGGAATTTTATTTGGGAGTTCCTGTTTAGGAAATCCATTTCATTTGACTAAACAGTCCTGTTTGGATGTCCCTGCTTGAGCCATCAATTTTGGATGTTCCCTTTTTAGTATTCCTGCTCTCATGTTTCTGTTTGGGTATTCACATTCATGAACACAGTTTAGGCATTAAAATTTGAAAAATACTGTTTTAAAAACCCCATTTGGTGGTCCTGTTTGGGTCCTTATATTTGAGTTCTGTTTGTCTAACTTGGGTGGCCAACCTTTTACATTCCATGCGTCAATTTTTTCACTCACGAGTTCAGATGCACCATACAACTCTTGTACCCCCATTCAATTCTTGTAAAAATATGTTAATATAGAACTGGTGCGTGAAAAAATTGACGCATGGAATGTACAAGGTTGGCCACCCCGGCTCATTTTCAGAATCCTATTTGGAATTAATCTGCTTGGGTTTCTCGTTTTGACTACAGTATACTATACTATACTCACAGTGGCGGATCCTTCTCGTCAATATTCTTGTTTGAGAAACACAGCTTAGGGGCTGTTATTCAGTGAATCCTGTTAACTCACTCTAATTGAGCTCTCCTCTTTGTGTATTCCTCTTTGTGGAATTCCATTTGGTTGATGCTGTTTTGGTATTACTACATGATTCTCCTGATTAGACAGTCATATTTGACAGCCATATCCAATGTATCATTGGGTACATCTTTTTGGGCATTCTTATTTAGGCACTTTTGCTCAGGTGCACAAGTTTTTAGGCTCCTATTGAAGGACTCTGGTTTAGGAACTTTTGACTTGGAGCTACTGTTGGGACAGTCCCATTTCTTGGGATCCTGCTTTCCTGCCGAAATTTAGGATCTCAGGTCTTCTTTGGGTGCTCCTGTTTGAAGTCTCCATTTTATTGAATCCTTTTTGAGAAGTCCTGTTCAAGAGTGTCTGTGTATCCCTTTGTGCTCTCCTACTTAGGCATACCGATGGTGATGGATTCTGTTTCATCTTTCTTGTTTAGATGCATAAATATAAGAATTCTTGTTTTTTACTGTTGCCTTTTAGGCTCTATTTGCACACTCTTGCTTAGGCATTCCTATTTAGGCACACTTGGAGCCACAGAGTACTGCAGTACAGAAACAGGTCCTTTGGCCAATCTAGTCCATGCCCAATTATTAATTTGCCTAGTCCCATCTTCCTGCACCTGGGCCATAGCCCTCCATACCCATCAGACCATAAGACATAGGAGCAGAATTAGGCCTTTCAGCCCATTGAGTCTGCTGATTTATTATCCCTCTCAGCCCCATTCTTCTGCTTTTGATGTCCTTACCAATCAAGAACTTATCATGTTCCCCATTAATTATACCAAACGACTTGCCCTCTACAGTCATCTGGATCTGGAGGATCTTTGTGTCTTCTTGCTTGTTCATTTGTGTGTGTGTGTGTGTGTGTGTGTGGAATCCAGTTAAGGCACTCCTGTATGTTTCTAATTGGATGCAGGTATTTTGGACTGTGGTTCAGATTCTCCTGTTTTGGTGGATCTCTTTGGTGTTTCCTATTTGTCAAATCGTGTTTGGGTGCTGCACAATGTTCCCCCTTATTTGTGATGACCAGTGGGTGCAAAAATCTCGTGCTGTGCAACTTTGTGCCCAATGACAACAACATGTGCGCACTGAATTTTTAAGTGGAAGTAAACCTGAAGATAATAAACTAAGTCCAGTTTGTTGTTCATTGTTTAAAAGAAATAAACTAATTGTCAATAGGAACTTTCTCGCTCTTATTCATCTGCACTCTTTAGAAAATGTAAGTAGCAGGTCTGTAGTGAGTAATGAAGGATTTCCTCACCACAGCCTTTGCACACCGGCTGCATGTGATTTTCTTGCTAAATGACGTTTTAAAAAGCCGTTTCCACTTCTTCCACTTGCAAATTCTCCAGCAACTTTTGTATCGCAGCAATACATGCAGGTAACACCAGTTTCTGTATTGTGCATAAATATTTCTCACGGCTGCATAATCCTGACATCATGAGCTTTTGACGCTACTATTTTTGATGTTTCTACTATTCATTAAGCCATTGCACTTTAAATGAACTAGCAGTTCTTTTATGCTTCACGCCCTTTGCTTCTTTGGAATTTGACATAGTGAATCAATAATTTCATCAAGAAAAACAATATAAATAAGCCAGTTCTAAAATCTGCAGAAAATTCATCACAAACTCCACATTATCAACATTGTCCGTATCAGAAACCGGAAACGGAAATGCGATTGTGTACCATCGTGAAATATACTTAACGTGCCAGAGAGGTAGAGGGTGACAACCTTTTGTGTGCACTTTAAATTCCTTTCTGCGCTAATAGCAAAAGATGTGAGTATGCGCACACTTTAGAGGAACATTGGTGCTGCAATGTAGGTGCTCCTGATTATTGGGCACTTCAGTTTGGAGAATTGTTCAGATGCAACCTCTTCTGAAGTTATAGTTTTGGCTCATTATTTTGGGCCCTCCTGCTCAGCTCTTTGATGAATCCAGTTTGGATGATCCTATCTCAACACTTAATTTGTGGGTATACTGTTCTGGCACTCCTATTCATGTTTCTTACATTTCCTGACAGCACATATGAAGTCTAATCAGAACTTCAAGTATATACCAGCTCCCAAAGCAATCCCATTGATCCTGTTTTCCTACTTATTTCCTGTGACCTTTCCTCTCACACATGCCCCTGATTTTTCCGCCAAAGATGTGCCAGGAAAGATGTACTTATTTCTGCCACCTTCAATAGGACCCCACCACCAAGCACATCTTTCCCTCTCCACCCCTCTCTGCTTTCTGTAGGGATCAGTCCCTCCGCGACTCCCTTATCCACACGTCCATCCCCACTGATCTCCCACCCGGCACTTATCCCTGTAAGTGTAAATGCTACACCTGTCCCTACACCTCATCTCTTGCAACCATTCAGGGCCCCAAACAGTCCTTCCAGGTGAGACAACACTTCACTTGTCAGTCTGTTGGAGTCACCTATTGCAGAGGTCCCCAACCTTTTTCGCATTGCGGACCAGTTTCATGTTGACAATATTCTTGCGGACCAGCCAACGGAGTGCGGGGTGGCGGGGAGGATGGTTGCCAATGGACAAGAGTAGCAGTCAAAACGTTGTGTTTACCCAGAGAAAGACTACAATGACCATGAAGCCTTGCATGGGCACCAGTGCGCATGTGTGACCTGCGCATGCATGCACATGCCGATTATTTCTCTACAAATCGTTTTTGGCAATTCTGTTGGGGGGGGGTGTTAATCACGACTGGAATATCAGTGATAAGTGGCTAATACACTCAATTTCATTTCTAAAAGGGTTTATCTAACGAGTTTAATATTAAACACACAGCGCATATTTTCCTCGCATGAATATAGCGATAAGTCAATTATCAGGGGAGGACAGGGGAGCTTGAAGTAAGTGTTGAATGAACTTCCAGTAGAAGTGGTAGAGGCAGGTTCGATATTATCATTTAAAGTTAAATTGGATAGGTATATGGAGGTGAGAGTAGCGTTCGGCACGGACTAGATGGGCCGAGATGGCCTGTTTCCGTGCTGTAATTGTTATATGGTTATATAAGTCAATAGCATCATAACATTTTAAGTAACGTTTGGATATTACACACAGCGCATATTTTCCCCGTATGAACATATAAAATCATTGCAACGCACCAATATCGCTGAATCAGCGGGAGCCCTGGGCTTTTTTCCCTGCAATAAGACGGTCCTATCGAGGGGTGATGGGAGACAGCGATACTCGAACGGGGTTCCTTATGTCCAGTCTATTCCACAATTTAGTCTTTGTTACATTCATCGCAGAGGTATGTTGGAAATGGAAGCAACGTTTTCGGTGCTTTCGTGGCTATCTCAGGATATTGAGCCTTGACTTTGATCCAGAATGCCGGCAGAGATGTTATATCAAACATACTTTTCAGCCCACCATCATTTGCAAGCTCGAGGAGTTGATCTCCTTCCCGCGCTGACATGGATGACGCCCGCGTAATGACCTCGCATGCGTAATGGCTCAACAGTGGGTGTGACAAGGAATGAGGAAAGGTGCAGCTGACTCTTATCGCCAAATCATATCGTTTCCTCGCAGCCCGGTGGTTGGGGACCGCTGACCTATTGCATCTGGTGCTCCCGGTGCGACCTCCTCTACATCGGTGAAACCCGACGCAGATTGGGGGACCGCTTCGTCGAGCACCTCCACTCCGTCCGCCACAACAGACAGGATCTCCCAGTAGCCACCCACTTCAACTCTGCTTCCCATTCCCATTCAGATATGTCCATACATGGCCTCCTCTGCTGCCATGATGAGGCAAAACTCAGGTTGGAGGAGCACACCTCATATACCGTCTAGGTAGTCTCCAGCCCCTTGGTATGAACATAGAATTCTCCAACTTCCGTTAATTCCCTCCCCCTCCCTTCCTTTATCCCTATTTCACTCTGCCCCCTCCCCCAGCTCCCTCATGGTTCCGCCTCCTTCTTCTACTACCCATTGTTTTCAGGGCTATGACGTCCCTGCTTCCCCTCCCCCACCCCTTTGTCTTTCAAATTACTGGTCTTTCAACTTCGCTACAAGCATTCTTCAAATCCTTCCCCATCTTTCATTCTTCAGTCCTGACGAAGGGTTCCAGTCCGAAGCGTTGACTCATCCTTTCTGACTGATGCTGCCTGACCTGCTGAGATCATCCAGCATACTGAAGGTGTTACCAAATACTGGTCTTAAGGTGTTATACTTAAATGCACGCAGCATAAGGAATAAGGTGGATGATCTTGTCATACAGCTACAGATTGGCAGGTGTGATATTGTGGCCATCACTGAGACGTGGCTAAAGGATGCATGTCTCTGGGAGCTGAACGTCTAAGGATACACGGTATATCGGAAGGATAGGAAGGTAGGCAGAGGGGGGGGCGTGGCTTTATTGGTAATAAGCAAGGGAGATGAGGCTGAGTACAGGGCTACGGTAGGAAACTTTGTCAAATGGTGTGAGCAGAATTATCTGCAGCTTAATGTGAAAAAGACTAAGGAGCTGGTGGTAGACCTGAGGAGAGCTAAGGTACCGGTGACCCCTGTTTCCATCCATGGGGTCAGTGTGGACATGGTGGAGGATTACAAATACCTGGGGATACAAATTGACAATAAACTGGACTGGTCAAAGAACACTGAGGCGGTCTACAAGAAGGGTCAGAGCTGTCTCTATTTCCTGAGGAGACTGAGGTCCTTTAACATCTGCCGCACAATGCTGAGGATGTTCTATGAGTCTCTGGTGGCCAGTGCTATCATGTTTGCTGTTGTGTGCTGGGGCAGCAGGCTGAGGGTAGCAGACACCAAACTTATTCGTAAGGCCAGTGATGTTGTGGGGATGGAACTGACGGTGGTGTCTGAAAAGAGGATGCTGTCTAAGTTGCATGCCATCTTGGACAATGTCTCCCATCCACTACATAATGTACTGGGTGGGCACAGGAGTACATTCAGCCAGAGATTCATTCCACTGAGATGCAACACTGAGCGTCATAGGAAGTCATTCCTGCCTGTGGCCATCAAACTTTACAACTCCCCCCTTGGAGGGTCAGACACCCTGAATCAATAGGCTGGTCCTGGACTTATTTCCTGGCATAATTTACATATTACTATTTAACTATTTATGGTTTTATTACTATTTATTATTTATGGTACAACTGTAACAAAAACCAATTTCCCCCGGGAACAATAAATGACTATGACTATAAATGATATTAAATCATTAGAAAGAGGTGATATAGGATCGGAAGGTGCAGAATCTTTATGGGTTGAGCTAAGAAATTGCAGGGGTAAAAGGACTCTGATGGCAGTTATTTATAGGCCACCAAACAACTGCAGGGATGTGGACTAGAAATTACAACAGGAAATAGAAAAGGCCTGTCAGAAGGGCAGTGTTATGATAATTATGAGGGATTTTAACATGCGAGTGAATTGGGAAAATCAGGTCGGCACTGGATCTCAAGAGAGAGAATTTGTAGAATGTCTGCGAGATGGCTTTTTAGAACAGCTTGTTGTTGAGCCCACTAGGGGATTGGCTGTACTGGATTCGGTATTGTGTAATGAACCGGAAGTGATTAGAGGGATTGAGGTGAAGGAACCCTTAGGAGACAGTGATCATAACATGATTGAGTTCACTGTGAAATTTGAAAAAGAGAAGCTGAAATCTGATGTGTCGGTACTTTAGTGGAGTAAAGGAAATTACAGTGTTATGAGAGAGGAACTGGCCAAAGATCGGAAGACTCAGGATCACAGCAGAGACCCAGTGCCTCCTGTTGCCCCAGAAGTCCACCAGCCTTAGCAGTGGGCTGGACCAAAGTAATCAGCTGCCACCATATCTTTACAATGAAAGCTACTTTTACATGGACCAGTGATCCAAGTTGTCTTATTCCATTATGCCTAGTGTTAGAGTAAGTTTTTGGGTAGATGATTCATTTACTCTTAAATGACTCTGGCTACCAGACTTCTATTTGACAAAGTACTGTGGATTGAGTTCACAACAATGCATTTCCTAAAAGCTGTGAATATCAGAATACAGTACTAGCCAGATGCTGCGGATGGAAGTGTGAAGTTTACAGGTAGTTTCGAAGACAGCCTTATCCATACTTTATAAATATTAATTGTCCTCTACGTTAGCACATAAAATACCAAATAAATGTATTGTGGATTTGACTTGCGCTCCTAAAGGCTGTGAGTACCAACCCAGACATGTTGGCGTCGGGAGGAAAGGATGAAGTCAGAATATTTTGTATGTAGCTTCAAAAGGAAGCATTGCCTATGCATTGTCCATAACTTGGTAAGTAGGAACTGTCCTTTGCTTTTAGCAAATAAATATCGAGCCCAATACCGAATACATACCGAAAGCGTCTCTGTCCGTATGATGCCTTGTTGTGTCGAATAAAGAAGCTGCTTTGCATCTACCAGTAATGCTGTCTCTCCGGTGATTTCATCCACGCCACAACATTTGGTGTCAGGAGTAGGATACTTCATGACCCGTCGTGTGGCCAGCGTTCCTAGCAGTCTAAGTTGGTGAGTATTTTTCTAAAATAACACTCCCATTTGGATCTGTTCGGTCGGTGGTACACGGGAACAGGAGGTATCACGAACGCGGAGAAATGAACTGGTAGATATAAAAGTAGTGTGTGCGTGTGTATGTGTGTTTATGTAAGTGAGGAATCTTTACGTGTTAGCTTGGTTAACTTGGACCACCAGTTGCGAAAGGTGGTAACCGACGGTACGGTTCGAGACGCTAGAGTAGGGGCGTGTATACTTGTTCGGGGAGCTGCATTTTAGTGTATGCGTTTGCAAGTGTGATGCAAAGGAATACAGCAGGCATCATGAGTTCAGGTACTCAAAAGTGGCAGATTGTGGAATACATACTCTGCAGTGTTAAGTATGTACTGTTTAACTGCTACCCGTCTTTAATATTTTGCGTAGTGTGGGAATTAGTATGGAGGTATCTCAGGGAGAGGTTTTACCCAGACAGATCTACCAGAATGCCACCTATTGAGGTCAGGCAACGTCAGGTTGAGAACCCTGATGATCCGAGCCAGCTCTTGACCTTGATTACGACCATTCATAAGCTTTTCACCCCCGATGAGAAGCAGAGCATCTTGTCTGAGTTGCCCTCAATTAAAGTCACCTGTGGGAATCCAGAATTCTGGCGCAAGCTCGAGGAAATGGTTAAAATTCACCAGATGCACCCTAAAGATACACACGCGTTGGTGAAAGCCAAGTGCCCAAGGAATATGTGGGACAGTATGGCCCAGGGGGTGTGGGATGGTACATGGGCAACTACTGGGAGTGCCAGTAATGAAGAAAGATATCGCTCTTTTAAAGAGGAAGTGAGGCAGTGGCTGGGGGGAGGCAAGAGTAGCTGGGAAACGATAATGGCAGTGACCCAGAGGGCTGATGAGACAGCCATGGATTATGCAGAATGTAAATATTGAGCATATGAGGAGTATTCAGGGGTGGATAATCCAGGGAGGGATGACCCAGTCTTCCTAAAAATGCTGAAGGAAGGCCTGAGCTCAGCCCACCAGGAAGTTTTAGATTTAGGCATAACGGTGGGGTCCAACTACTCTGCGATAGTTTCGCGGGCCAGTGAGATAGACCAAAGAAAAGGCAAGAGAAATCGTAAAGTGGGTAAACTGGATGCAGCTGCTGTGATGTCCCTGAGAGTTTGTTTTGCTTGCCGGCAGCCAGGGCACCTAGTAAAGGACTGCCAGACCAGATATAAGAAAGTGAAGGAGTTGATATGCTACAGCTGTGGCCTACTGGGACATGGCTGGAGACAGTGTCCAAAAGGGAGGGGGAAAACCCAGGCGAAGGTCACGGCAGACACCCAGTCACTGTCCCCATCAGCAACCAGTCTGACCATCGATCAGATCAAAGAGCTAGTAACAGCGCCTCTTAGGGCAGAAAAATGTGTGGCAGTGGACTCCACTGCCAGTGCTGGTGACTCGCAGATGTACACAATGGCATTGTTAGGGGGACGGCAATGCAGTATGTTAGTGGACACAGGGGCATCAGTATCGATAACAGACTTACCCTTACCAACAACCAGACAGGCCAGTTATATCAAGGGTGTAGGAGGGAAAACAGAAAAGCAGAAAGAAGTGAGAAGCAAATACTAGAAATCGGAGGAGAGCAGCTTCCAGTGTATTTCTGGGTATGTCCAAATAATGAGGGCACGATCTTTGGAATAGACATCCTAAGGGAAGCAGGAACTGTTATAGATTCGGGAAAAGGAGAAATAATATGGATGAGTCAGGGGCAGCAAACACATACAACCAACAGAATACACAACCGGCCCAGCATAGGTGCAGCTGCCCCAATCATCAGAGACTGCAGCCCGGATGGTGACTGTGGGTTACCTTGTCAGCAGTTCCCAGCAGTGTGGGCTACACACAAGCAAGATTGTGGTCAAGTAAAGATAATCCCAGTTAAAATAGAGGAGGGTCTGTATAGAACATAGACATAGAACATAGAACAGTACAGCACAGTACAGGTCCTTTGGCCCACAATGTTATGCTGACCCTTAAACCTGCTTCCCATATAACCCCCACCTTAAATTCCTCCATATATCTGTCTAGTAGTCGCTTAAATTTCACTAGTGTATCTGCCTCCACGCTGACTCAGGCAGTGCATTCCACACACCAACCACTCTCTGAGTAAAAAACCTTCCTCTAATATCCCCCTTGAACTTCCTACCCCTTGCCTTAAAGCCATGTCCTCTTGTATTGAGCAGTGGTGCCCTGGGGAAGAGGCGCTGGCTATCCACTCTATCTATTCCTCTTATTATCTTGTATACCTCTATCATGTCTCCTCTCATTCTCCTTCTCTCCAGAGAATAAAACCCTAGCTCCCTTAATCTCTGATCCTAAAGCATACTCTCTAAACCAGGAAGCATCCTGGTAAATCTCCTCTGTACCCTTTCCAATGCTTCCACATCCTTCCTATAGTGAGGCGACCAGAACTGGACGCAGTACTTCAAGTGCGGCCTAACCAGAGACTTATAGAGCTGCATCATTACCCGCAACTCTTAAACTCTATCCCTCGACTTATGAAAGCTAACACTCCATAAGCTTTCTTAACTACCCTATCTACCTGTGAGGCAACTTTCAGGGATCTGTGGACATGTACCCCCAGATCCCTCTGCTCCACCACACTTCAAAGTATTGTGACGAGAATACACATAAATTAAAATGTTTGCTGGCCTGGGCTAGCACCAGTGGCCTCAGCAGTTGGTCTGCCACCTGTCCTCAGGGGAGGGAGAGATAAGGAACAATGAAGCAGCATTTGGAGATGTTAATGAAGGAGCCATCAGTCTGGGTATTGTCAAGATCGGCTCCCCCTTTGAACCCTGAACTGTTTGAAGTGATGGACAGGCGATACCCCAGCAGGGGGATAAAAAGGGACAGGTTCGCTAGGGCAGGACACACACGACACCACGAGGTAACGAGACCCTGGAAGCGGTGCCCCCCCTGCAAGTCAGCGGGAGTCGTTTTGGAAGGCTGGTGACGGAACCAAGCCTTAAACGCACAGGGTGGAAAGGTACGATCAGCAGGAACCCGGTGTGTGTCCGCCCTTGCTTGGGTGCCGGGTTCACTGCAGAGGATCGACCGCATCTGGAGGAGGGGTCACAGTCGGTGACCTCAGGTGACATCACAAAGGACTCGCCCGAAACTGCTTGTGAGCAATATCGCAGGTCTGTGAGTGGAAGCCGTTTTGAATGATCAGTCGTTCTCGTTCTCTCTCTCCCTCCCCCCCACGTTGTCCATCGCCATGGCAACGATTACTGCAAACTGAACTAAATTGAACTGGACTTTGTGTCACTTTGAAATTGGTCATTTACCCCTAGACAACGATAGAGCTTGATTGATCCTGTTATCTTAATTCTGTGCACATGTGTGTTTATCATTGCTGAACTGTTGCATTTATTATCCTTTCGATTACTGTGTTGCTTGTTTCTTTAATAAAACTTTCTTAGTTCTAGTAATCCAGACTCCAACTGAGTGATCCATTTCTGCTGGTTTGGCAACCCAGTTACGGGGTACGTAACAGTATCCTGCCATTTTGTACTCTGCCTTGGAGTTTGTCCTTCCAAAGTGTACCACCTCACACTTCTCCGGGTTGAACTCCATCTGCCACTTCTGCATCTTATCAATGTCTCTCTGCAATCTGTGACAATCCTCTATGCTATCCACAACACCACCAACTTTTGGGTGTCATCTGCAAACTTGCCAACCCACCCTTCTACCCCCACATCCAGATCGTTAATAAAAATCACGAAAAGTAGAGGTCCCAGAACCGATCCTTGTGGGACACTACTAGTCACAACTCTCCAATCCAAATGTACTCCCTCCACCACGATCCTCTGCTTTCTGCAGGCAAGCTAATTCTGAATCCACCTGGCCAAACTTCCCTGGATCCCATACCTTCTGACTTTCTGAATAAGCCTACCATGTGGAACCTTGTCAGATGCCTTACTAAAATCCATGTAGATCACATCCACTGCACTACCCTCATCTATATGCCTAGTCACCTCCTCAAAGAACTCTATCAGCCTTGTTAGACATGATCTACCCTTCACAAAGCCATGCTGACTGTCCCTGATTGGACCATGATTCTCTAAATGCCCAGAGATCCTATCTCTAAGAATCTTTTCCAACAGCTTTCCCACCACAGACCGAAGGCTCCCTGGTCTATAATTACCCAGATTAATCCCTACTACCTGTTTTGAACAGGGGGACAACATTTGCCTCCCTCCAATCCTCCAGTACCATTCCCGTGGACAATGAGGACATAAAGATCCTAGCCAGAGGCTCAGCAATCTCTTCCCTCACCTCATGGAGCAGCATGAGGAATATTCCGTCAGGCCATAATCCCCCTAAGCAGGACCCTAAACAAACTGACACACTGACCGCTGTTCAGGGTATAGCGAAGGAACAAAAACACCAGGGAGACTGTGGCCACGCCAGAACATAAAGTTTTCCCAGTTCCCTCGAGGGCAGACATTACTGCAAATAAGGCAGCGGGGGAACAAGAGGCAATTGAAATTGCAAGTGTGCAGAAGGAAACGACAGAAGCCAGCTTAGTAAAATTATATGAAGAGGTAGAGGCAGAAGAGAAGGAAGAATGGAGGAGAAAAGGAGCAAAGCAGGGACCAGATGGGTGCTGGACACATGGGGAGGAAAGAGTCGCGGTGCCCCCACCCTGTATTAGACAGATACTGTCTGTCTGTCTGTCTAGGTACCATATCTGATGCGGACTTTGGTGACCATGGTTTTCCATATAGATCTATCCTTCAGTTTTTGGATGACTTCCGTTTCCTCGATGTGTAGCCACCTGGCTAGGCTTTTGATGTACATAAGCTGAGGTTTTCCTCTAGGTTTGCTCCCCTCAATCTTTCCAGAGAGTATGAGTTTTTCTAGTTCATCTTTCCACATGATGTGTCCTAGGAATCTGAGTTGTCTTTCTCTTATTGTTAGTATGAGTGATCGAACTGCTTGGGCTCTTCTGAGAACTTCTTCATTTGATGAGTGTGGTCCATGATATTTTTAACATTCTCCTGTAGAACCATAATTCAGCTGCTTCTAGTCTCTTTTCCATTGCTGGAGAAATGGTCCAGCATTCATTTCCATAAGTCAGGATAGAATAAATGTATTCTGTTTTTAGTGTATGTGCTCATCTTTCTGTCTGTTAATATGGTCTTCATTTTTTGGAAAGCTTCTTTTGCCATTGCTCTTCTGTGTTTGATATCTGTGTCGCACCTGCTATTACTTGTTATTAGGCTGCCAAGATATTTGAATTTGTTGATGTGTTTGTATTTCTGATCTTGATCACACATTGTGGGATGTTTGTCTTTCTGGAGATGACCATGCTTTCTGTCTTCTTGGTGTTGATTGAAAGGCCTCTGCGATTACTTTCTGCTGCCACTATAGTGAGTAGTTCTTGAAATTTTGTTTCTGAGTCAGCTATTAGTACGATGTCATCAGCATATCCGATGTTATTTATATTATGGCCTCCAATTGTGAATCCTTTGATGTCTTTGATAGTTCTCAAGATATTTTCACTATACAGGTTGACTAAGTCTGGTGAAAAGACACAACCTTGCCTGACTCCTCTCATGTATTCACATACTCACTCACTTCTCCTTCTATTCTGATGGATGCTGTCTGGTCCCAGTATAAGTTTCTTAAGAAAGGTATATCTTTCCCATCTATATCAAAATCTTGAAGAATTTCCAGAAGATCTTGCTGTCTGAGAGTGTCAAAAGCTTTTGTATAGTCGATGAAACATAGGTAGATGTCTTTTTGTACCTGGATGGCTTGTTCATAGATCATCCGTAGCATGAAAATTGCATTTCTGGTTCCTGTGTTTTCCACAAAGCCGCATTGTTCTTTACTGATTTCTGGTTTTACACAGGGTCTTGCTCTCATCATGATTACTCTGAGAATATCTTTTGCCACGTGGCTCGTCAGGCTTATTGTACGATGTAACTCACATTCTGTTGCTCCATCTCTCTTTGGAAGTGTGATGAACACTGATTCACTTAACTCATCAGGTATCTCCCCATGATCATAGATTTCATTTGTTATTTCTGTTATTTTCTCTATTCCAAAATCTTCTAAGGCCAGTATCATTTCAACAGCGACGTTGTCTGGACCAGTTGCTCTGTTATGTTTTGTTTTACTTACGGCTGCTCAAATTTCTGATCTTAGGTCCTTCAAGATCCTTCTTTATGTTTGGTTTTTCTCCTCTTTGGTCTTCAAAAAGTTCTTTTATATATGCTGTCCATCTGTTTAGGATTTCCTCTTTGTTCATAATTAAGCTGCCATCTTTTGCCTTGATGCATCCACTTGCCGAGCAAGGTAATTTCCCCATTAGTTCTTCAATCTTATTGTGCATCAACTTTGTTCCAGTGTTATGGGTTTGTAGCATTTCTATCTCTGAGCATTTCTCATTTAGCCATCTGTCTAGCTTCTCTGCATTTCCTTTTTATTGTCTTATCAAGTTGTTTGTATTCTTCTCTGTCTCTTAGTTTGATGGTCTGTTTTTGTTGCATCAATTGTATTATATCTTCAGTTATCCATTTCTTCTTACTTTTCTGTTCTTTTTGTATGATGGTTTCTTTTGCAGCTACAGCCATGGATTCCTTCAGTATGTCGCAGGAAGATTTGCCTCCTTCATCCTGCAGCAATTGAAAACGGTTTTTCACCTTGATTGTGTATTCTATTTTCAGATGAGGGTTGTTTTGTAGTTGTTGATAATCCAGTGGTTCTGATCTTTTTGGTTTCTTTAATTTTCTCATCTTTATTTTCATTTTGCAAATGACTGGTATGTGGTCGCTTCCACAGTCTGCTCCAGGGTAGCTTTTAGATTGAGTTATCGAGTTTTTGAATCTGTTGTTGATTGTTATGTAGTCGATTTGATTTTTGTTGTTCCCATCTGGGCTTCTCCATGTCCATTTCCTTCTTGGATGCAGACCACCCATCTCTCCCGGAAATTCCGGGAGTCTCCCGCATATTAATAGTGGCTCCCTGATGCCCGCAAATTATATACAATATCACGGAAATCAATTTTTTGAGAGCGAGCGAGCGAGAGAAAGCAAGAGAGAGCGCGCGCGAGAGAGATAGAAAGTGAGAGCGCGCGAGCGAGAGAGAGAGCGCGAGAGAACAAGAGAGAAAACAAGAGGGAAAGCAAGAGAGGGCGCGAGCGAGAGAGAGAGAGGGTGCCGTAGCAGAGTGTTCCAAAAAAATATAAAACGTACGTCACCCCAGACTACACTAAAGTGTACCCCTGCCTAATAGGGGTCAAAAATAATGACAGTGTTGCTCGCTGCACTGTTTGCAACAGTGACTTTTCTATTGCCCGTGGTGGGTTAAGACTGTAAAAGACATGTTGAGGTGAGTTTAACAGGTGTCATTCGTTCATTAACATAGCTAACGTTATTTAAACTAGTTGGCTAGCTGCTAAGGAGCTACTCTATTGCAGACATCCCACCTCTCCCGGAAGTCTCCGGCAAATTGATGGTGCTACCTCCCTGAAATGAGTTTTTGCAGGGGGGGGATATCTGTGGATGTTATTTAAACCAAGCGTTGGTGATTACACCCTATCTTCATTATATGCGTCTTCAGACAATGCGGATTCACAGTTATGCGAGGAACCTATTTCTACCAACGTCCTGTTATATGCGTCCAAAACTCACAGTTATGCGGGGAGCACTGCCTTCCCGCCAATACAAGTCATGTGCGCACACCTCACAGTCTCACTGTTGGGACGAGAAGCACCGCTTTCCCGCCAATACAAGTCATGTGCGCGCACCGCACAATCTCACTCCCGCCAGTCTCGCATTGGTTTTGGCAAGGTGTGGTTGCGCGATCTTAAACTTCTGTTGGTTTTACCTACGGTGCAGTGATTTTGTGCTTGAAATATTTAACTATTCCTCCTAAGCATCTGATGTCATATCCTGGGCCGTCAACCGAACGGCAGAGAACCGCTTTAACACTTGAAAAAAAAGTTGGAAATTATAAACAACGCGGCATCAGATGAAGGTAACACAGCTCTGGGACGCTACTGTCGGGAACAGAATCTTGCCTTTAAACTTCGTTTATTTCTTGACAATGCGCCAGCCCATCCTAAACGTTTGGACAATATTCATCCTAACATTACAGTGCGTTTCCTGCGGCTTAACACAACATCGCTGATTCAACCACTTGACCAAGGTGTAATCCACATTCAAGGCGTGTGTATTTTTTTTTTACCGTGAACTATCTCTCAGATGCTGCAAACAACAGACGATTTTGAAAATCCCGGGAGTTTACCAACAGTGAGGGAATGGTGGAAGTCAGAACACTTGGCACAAATGGCGATGGACATGGACCCACGTTTAGAACGGAGTCAGCATTTCAGTCGCTCCCTGCCGTCAACCCTTCTTCCCTACAAGCAAATTTAAAACAAAATGCTGCCAAGCAAACAACCCTCACCACTTTATTCAAATCGGTAACACCTTCTGCCGGCAGTTCTAAGAGGTCTGTGAGTTTTCCTTCACCCCTTGCTGTGCTTGATATGATCCTGACGACCACAACCATCCACCTTATCTATGATTTATTACATTGAATATTACCTTAAATTGATGAAATATAACACAAATGTTGTCTTGTAGTACTGCTTTTGTGTCGTATTGGTATGAAAATGTGAATAAATTACAGATAAAACATATTTAGGAAACCCTCTGGAACGCATCCCTATTTTCTCCATTTAAATAATTATTCGCATTATGTGTCAACTTCGAGGAATGTATCCCCCCCCCCCGCCGCATATAATGAGGATAGGGTGTAACTGATTGTTTTACACCATGATATAAGCTTTTCTCCTCTTTCATTTCTTTCTCCCAATCCCTGGTCTCTAACAATATGGTCTTCTCTTCCCTTACCAACTTTTGCATTGAAGTCACTCATGACTACGATGGCTTCTTGTGATTTGCATTCTTCTAGTGCTTTGTCTAGGGAGTGGTAGAAGGCATCAGTTTCTTCCTCTGAGCTTGCCATTGTGGGTGCATATACTTGGATGATAGAGATGTTGTTTTGTTGTCCTTTTAGTTTGATTAGCAACATTCTGTCTGAGATATGCCAGTATCCTAGCAGGCTCTTGGATGTTTCTTTGTCTGAGATGATTGCAACACCCTTTTCATGTTTATCTCCACCAGAGTATATCATCTTGTAGTCGTCTGATTGGAATACTCCAGTGCCTTTCCATCTTATTTCACTTAGGCCTAGGATGCTGACTTCTAACCTCTTCATTTCTAATTTTACGTTTTCTAGCTTACCAGCTTGGTGCAGGGTTCGAACATTCCAAGTGGCAATTCGTAGTCTCTTGTTCTTGCAGACAATAGTGGTATGATGATCCGGGCTCACTTGTCTGTTTACATGATATCCTGTACCGAGCAAGGTGCCTGCACTATTTGGAAGTGGGCTGCCATTTACGCTGTTGTCTTTTACATTTGTGTATGTATTAACGATGGTTGTACTAGGAATAAAATACAAGAAGTAGCTTCCCCTTGCTTGCTTCTGATGCAATGTCCTTACAAGACGTGTGACCTTGAACATTGTCCTATTAAAAGGATCTACTGCTCAGCGTCTGAGAAGCAGGAACCATCGATTGTGTTACTCATAACTTGCCTTCTGCTTCATCCACCACCTGCATTCCGTGGCTTCACTGTAACCCAAGTAGGGAGGCTAACAGGTGCTACACCTTGCCTAAGGGTGACCTGGAGGTAGCTGCGATTAATGGTAACCTCATTACCCAAAGCAAATGCTCCACAGCTGGATGTAGTTTATCCTCATACACAGGGAAGAGAGAATAGATAGATATTACTAAAGTTATATCATGGGGTGATGCATCAGGGAAGGCAGAGCATGATCACAACCCTCTGGCAGGATGGGCGGGGATGTTGAGAAATTCTGCCACCATTGTATCATTTGTGCCCAGCATAACCCTGGTGAGGGCAGAAAGCTACAGCTGGCAAATCAGCCTCGGCCGAGGAGACCCTGGGAAAACATCCGGATAGACTTCACAGGGCCCCTGCCAAAAAGCAGGGGGAAAAGCTATTGTCTAGTAATTATGGATCACTTCACCCAGTGGGTAGAGGCTTTCCCAACAAGGGACTGCATCGCCCGCACCGCTGCATGGATCCTACTTCAGGAAATCCTCACAAGGTGGGAAACCCCAGTTCAGGTGGATTCAGATCAGGGAGCACATTTCACAGGGAAAGTGATGAAGGAAGTGAGTCAACTGCTAGGGATTCGACAACGGTTCCACCTACCCTACCACCCCCAGAGTTCAGGGATGGTAGAAAGGATGAATTGAACAATGCGTTAGCCAAAGCTATAGCTGAGACAGGAAAGATATGGGTTGATGTATTACCAGTGTTACGTAACCGGCAACAATGAATATTAATCGAGACAGGTTTTATGAAAACCACTAAACATTTATTAAACACATATAAACAGTAAGGGGAAAAAAACAAAGGAAAACTTTAACCGGAGGTTAACAGGTACGCAGCCATTCATCAAATCCACTCGGCTCTGGTTCTTAAAGAGTTAAATGCGGAAACAGTTCTTAAAGCGATACAGCCAGATATAGTTCTTAAAGCAATAACTTCGAAAGTCCAACAGTTTTACACATTCAATTGGGAGAGACTTCTCTGGAGAAGGATTTCTTCACTGACGCACCTTTACTGCTGGTTCTGTCCACAGGATTCCCGATGTCAAAAATAAACAGCTTAAATCAACTGACCTTAAATTCCTTTTAGAGAGAGAGCCTTTTTGCATGAACTCATTGTGCTGTTGCAAGAGTTATCTCAATGCAGGTTCTCTTCAACGAAGACTCAATAAGGTCGATCCTTTATTAAACTGCCCAAACGATGCCGACTTCTCTCAATCCTTCACTTCTATGAATTCTTCACTCTCCCTTCAAAACTGTCGGAACTGAGTAAATTGGCACTTCCAGCCACAAATTTCCAGTTCCCAATACAATATCTTGTAAGAGAACGCACCTTGCGTTTTAAAAATGAAACTGCGTCACAAAAACAAACATGCAACAGAAACGGAGGCACAACACGTTCTACCTGGAAATCTATAAACTCAATATCCCCCTGCGTCACCTAAGTTGACCCTTATATAGTCACGGGGCACATGTCATCACGTGACCTCACATCGGCGGGAAAATCACATCGTGTGACCTCCAAAAGACCATTACAGCGTTCTCACAAAAAAAACAGATCTCCTTGAGCATGTAACACCTCCCTCCAAAAAAAATCTTTGGTCTCTTGAAGGAAAAAAATTTAACAAATTATACAAAAAAATACAAAGGTATAAAATTTACAAAATACACAATATATACAATCTTATCTTTCAGCCCTTTACAAACTAATGTACAGTAGGAGTGTTACAAATGATAAAATATCACTCCAAAAAAAACCAAATTTTCATTGTACATTTAACATCTAGACAAACAGTCAGCGATCACATTATCTTTTGATCACTATATGAGTGATCAAAATATTGTACTCCTGTAACATTAAACTGGATTATTAAATTGGAGCTTAGTTTCCTTAACAGTCACAGTAGCAACCTCTCTCTCATAATACGGTTTTATCATATTTATATGACACAATTATGTTGTCTTTCTCCTATCTGGGGTTTTTACCACATAAACCACCTCATTTACCTTAGATTTAATCTCATAAGGACCATAGAATTTGGCTTGTAATGGGTTTGTTTGCACTGGGAAAAGAACCAACACCTTATCTCCAGGCTTAAATGACCTCATCCTAGCTTCCTTATCATACACGTCTTCATCTTCTCTTGAGCTAACTTTACATTTTCCTTGGCCAAACTACAAGCTTTGTACAATCTGTCTTTAAATTTCAAAACATAATCTAACAAACTAGTGTGTACTTCTTTATTAATCCACTGTTCCTTCAACAAAGCCAAAAGTCCTCGAACTCTATGTCCAAACGCAAGTTCAAAAGGACTAAAACCTAATGATTCCTGTACTGCCTCCCTGACTGCAAAAAGTAGTAAATGTATACCTTCATCCCAATCCTTTTCATTTTCTACACAATATGTCCTAATCATAGTTTTTAGTGCAGAGTGAAATCTCTCCAAGGCTCCTTGTGATTCTGGATGATAGGCTGAGGAAATAATCTGCTTTGCTCCCAGTTTATAAACTATCTGCTGAAACAACCCAGACATAAAATTACTTCCTTGATCTGATTGTATTTCCTTAGGCAACCCAAAATAAGTGAAGAATTTTATAAGAGCCTTTGTCACAGTTTTGACTGCTATATTCCTAAGAGGTACTGCCTCTGGAAACCTAGATGCTGTGCACATAATAGTTAATAAATATTGATGTCCAGTTTTAGTTTTTGGCAAAGAACCTACACAGTCTACAATGATTTTTGAAAACGGCTCACCAAATACAGGAATTGGTTGCAGTGGGGCCACTGGAGTAACCTGATCAGGTTTACCAACAATTTGACATGTATGACACGTTCTACAAAATGTCACCACATCTTGTCTTAAACTAGGCCAATAAAAATGTTTAGAAACTTTGTTCATAGTTTTCTTTACCTCTAAATGACCACCCAAAGAAATACTATGAGCCATAGTCAAAATCTCCTTTCGGTAAATTTTAGTAACAACCACCTGATGATTAACTTCCCATTCCTCACTAGCGGGAATTGTAGGCGATCTCCACTTTCTCATTAATACCTCCTTTTCAAAATAATATCCAACTGGTACTTTTCGAATTTCACTATCTGGAAGAGCTTGTTCTTTTAATTTAACTATCTCAAGATCCCTACCCTGCTCTGCTATCATCTCCTTCCGAGATAAAGACAAATCTTCCTGATCAGACTTACCATCAAAATCCTGATCAAATAAGGTAGGTAAGAAAGTTTCTGATACATCCTCAAAATTCGAATCTTGATTTGAACTGTCATGGGTAACAACCACATCCTTTACATCAGTCTTTTTAGCCATATCTCTTGTTACAACACAGGAAGAATCTGTGTTAGAATCCCTCTGTGGTTCCTCAAAATTTGAATTTACTGTCAAATGCACTTCAGGAAAAACTTGTCCACCTGCTAAATCATTCCCTAACAAAAGAGAAACATCATTCACAGGTAAACTGGATTGTAGTCCTACTTTAACAACCCCTGTAACTAATCCTGACCTTAAATTTACTCTATGTAAATGTACTGGCATAAGGGCACTCCCTACTCCTCTTATATAATTTATCTCACCAGTGTCAAGACTCATCATTAAACCTTAACACACTATCTAATATTAGTGATTGTGAAGCTCCAGTATCTCTAAGTATCTTTATCGGTACTGCATTGGATCCTTCTTTCAAGGATACATATCCTTCTGTTATAAAAGCCTCATATCCCTTCCTAACTTGGTCAGACTCTGACACATCTTCAGTAATATTTTCTAAACCCTGTGGTTTTACAGGTTTTCCAATATGCTGCACACAAGCATCTGGGGCCACTTCTTTCTCTTTCCATTTCAATTGGAAGCAGTTAGCTACTACATGTCCCGGTTTCTTACAATAATTACAAATAATACCAAAATGTCTTTCCTTCACGTTTCCCTTCATCCTTACTTTTCTCACTAACTTCACATTTAATGTCTGATTTACCTTGACTCTCTGTGCTAGTTTTCCTTTTAACAAATTTACCTGGAGAAAATGTATTCTTGTGAATTAAAACATACTCATCAGCCAATTTAGCAATCTCCTGCAATGTAGCAGTGTCTCATTCATTTAAGTATGTTCTCACTTCAACAGGACTGCTTCTTTTAAATTCCTCCTGCAAGATCAGCTCTTTCAATTTATTATACTCTCCATTTTTAGAGGAAGCCCATCTCTCAAAACACAGATTTCTCATATGCAAATTCTACATAAGTTTTTTCCACCGATTTCTTCAAACTTCTAAATCTTTCTCTATACGCTTCCGGAACCATCCCATATGCTTTTAATATATTCTCTTTAACAATATCATAATCCAGTGCTTGCTCAGCATTTAAAGCTGTATAAACTTGTTGTGCCTTGCCCTTAATTACACTTTGTAACATCACTGGCCATTGGTCCTTCGGCCACTTTAAACTCAGAGCAACTGTTTCGAAATGCTGAAAATATGCATCCACATCAGCTTCATTAAATGGAGGAGCCAAAACAACCTCACGACCAGCAATAAATTGTTTTGTAGAACCAGAAGACTGATTCCCGGACCTTATATTCTCCATCTCTAGCTCAAATTTCCTCTGGTTTTCAGCTTCTCTTGCTCTCATTTCCACTTTAAATCTTTCAAACTCTAACTGTTCAAGATGCAACTGCATTTCCAGATTACTCATTGGAAACTTCTCTAACACCTCCTCCTCAAAACATTCCAAATTAATATAATGTTCAGCAATTTTTCTTCGTATGAAAGCCTTGGTAGAATTTCTTGTAATTCCTTTAATAGCAATCTCCAATACCACAGGTTTTCTCGCATTCTCTAAAAATGCTGAGTCAGGTGTCTTCAAAAACTCGTCAATATCCATTGCTGCCGAATGCAACACACACACACACCAATCAAACCAAAAAAAAAAAAAAATCGGGTATTCCCTTTTACCAAATCAAAATGGCAATTACCAGCACTTAAACTCAAAATTGGAACATATCACGGACGAGCCCCAACAAAATTATGTTACATAACCGGCAACAATGAATATTAATCGAGACAGGTTTTATGAAAACCACTAAACATTTATTAAACACTTATAAACGGTAAGGGGTAAAAAACAAAGGAAAACTTTAACCGGAAGTTAACAGGTACGCAGCCGTTCATCAAATCCACTCGGCTCTGGTTCTTAAAGAGTTAAATGCGGAACTAGTTCTTAAAGCGATACAGACAGATAGAGTTCTTAAAGCAATAACTTCAAAAGTTCAACAGTTTTACACATTCAATTGGGAGAAACTTCTCTGGAGAAGGATTTCTTCACTGACGCACCTTTACTGCCGGTTCTGTCCACAGGATTCCCGATGTCGAAAATAAACAGTTTAAATCAACTGACCTTAAATTCCTTTTAGAGAGAGAGCCTTTTTGCATGAACTCATTGCGCTGTTGCAAGAGTTATCTCAATGCAGGTTCTCTTCAACGAAGACTCAATAAGGTCGATCCTTTATTAAACTGCCCAGACGATGCCGACTTCTCTCGATCCTTCACTTCGATGAATTCTTCACTCCCCCTTCAAAACTGTCGGAACTGAGTAAATTGGCACTTCCAGCCACAAATTTCCAGTTCCCAATACGATATCTTGTAAGAGAACGCACCTTGCGTTTTAAAAATGAAACTGCGTCACAAAAACAAACACGCAACAGAAACGGAGGCACAACACGTTCCACCTGGAAATCTACAAACTCAAGATCCCCCTGCGTCACCTGAGTCGACCCTTATATAGTCACGGGGCATGTCATCACGTGACCTCACATCGGTGGGAAAATTACATCGTGTGGCCTCCAAAAGACCATTACAGCATTCTCACAAAAAAAAACAGATCTCCTTGAGCATGTAACACTAGGAATCTTGATGAGACTGCGCACAACCCTGAACCACACTTTGGGTCTTAGCCCCTACGTATTATTGATGGGGCAAGCAATGCGACTCCCCTATGGGGTAATTACGGGTTGTGGGGAGCTTGGGGCTTACAGGGGTAGAATGACCCAATATGTGAAAGACCATTGTAACCAACTTAAAGTGTTGAAAGAATGAGCGAAACAACAGCAGCGAATCATTGATCAAAGAGAGCCAGAGGGAAAGGGGAAAGTCCTTCCACAGCCTGGCGACCATGTTATGGTGAGGGTGCTGCTGGAAAAGTCAGGGTTTGCCCCCAGGTGGATAGGACCACAGACGGTGCTCTTAACCAATGACTCAGCGAGGCAGCCAGTGGAAACACTGGACTCAGGTTAGAGCTTACGACTCACCCTCTTGTTGCTCCCACAGACAGAGCGGGGGAACCAAGTGTACCCGGTAGCCATGTAATTACAGAGAACCTAAGAGAGGAACACCAGCCGGCCATGCCAGACCTGACCACAGCTGATCAAAACATACCTGGAGAAAACGCAAAGGCAGAAAATGCCGAGAGCCTAGCAGAAGACACTGAGAGGGTGCTGGAAAACCATGAATAGCCTGCTAAGTGTGATGATGATGATGGTACTCTGTAAAGAAGGCTGGTTGCTGAAGGTAGATGACTAATTTTATAGCATAGTATAGAAAATTATTGGGAAATAGACAGGGAGGGATTTTTGAGTTAAAGCAGAGACGGCAAGTTCCACCACTTTGATGGCATTTCAGACTGCGCACGGCATCTGAAAGCAGTCACCCCCAGTTGAGCCAGTGATCAACTGAACAGTTTGGAAGGGGGTGCCACCAGGCAGAGATCCTTGCAGACATTTACGTAGAGGACCCCTAACCCCTTCCTGTACATCTATGAGAGAGCCTGTGGGTGCTTCTGGAAGGAGAGTTTCAGTGACCAGAGGATGAAGGGCTGAAGACAAAGGAATGTGATTAAGCTGCAGTCAGCCTGCAGGGAAAGAGCTGACTGTTAGAGTGAGTTTTTGGGCAGATGATTCATTTACACTTAAATGACTCTGGCCACCAGTCTTCTGTTTGACAAGGTACTGTGGATTGCATTTCCTGAAAGCTGTGAATATCAGAATACTAGCCAGACGCTGTGGATGGAAGTGTGAAGTTTACAGGTAGTTTCGAAGACAGACTTATCCATACTTTACAAATATTAATTGTCCTCTATGATAGCCCGTAAAATACCAAATAAATGATTGTGGATTTGACTTGTGCTCCTAAAGGCTGTGAGTACCAACCCAGACATGTTGGTGTCGGGAGGAAAGGGTTAAGTCAGAAGGTGTGATGTTTTGTATGTAGCTTCAAAAGAAAGCATTGTCTATAACTTGGTAAATAGAAATTATCCTTTGCTTTTAGCAAATAAATATCGAGCCCACATTGGGCTAACAGACCTTCTACTGAAAGCATCTCCATCTGTATGATGCCTGCTGTACCTTGTTGTGTCAAATAAAGAAGCTGCTTTGTATCTACCAGTAACTCTTCTGTGGCCGCAAACAGGACTCCTGTATGGTGTGTTGCCTCCTGGGTGAAAGGGTCAGAGATGTCTTGGAGAGGCTGAAGGGCATTGTAAAAGGGGAGGGTGAGCAGCCAGCTGTCATGGTGCATGTAGGTACTGACGATAGAGGAAGAAAACGGGATGATGTCCTACAAGCTGAATTTAGGGAGCAAGGAGATAAATTAAAGAGTAGAACCTCAAAGGTAATCATCTCAGGACTATTACCGGTGCCATGTGCTCGCCAGAGTTGGAATGGCAGGATAGCTAGAATGAATGCGGGCTTGAGTGGTGGTGCAGGAGGGAGGGTTTCAGATTCTTGGGGCATTGGAACCGCTCCTGGGGGAGATGGGACCAGTACCATCTGGATGGTCTACATCTTGGCAGGGCCAGGATCAATATCCAAGGGAGATTGTTTGCTAGTGCTGTTGGGGAGGCTTTAAACTAATATGGCAGGGGGATGGGAACCCACACAGAAAAGAAGAGGGAAGTGATGCTGAGACCAAAGTTAGAGTTAGTGAAGAAAAAGGTAAGAGTAGAGTGCATAAAAGTAAAAAAAAGCAAAAATCACATAGGTCACTTGATTCTAAAAGGACAATGAGTATAAGAGTACTTTATCTAATTATCCGTAGTATTAGAAACAAGGTTAGTGAACTTGTGGCACAGATCAGTACCAAGGCGTATGATTTAGTGGCCATTACAGAAACCCGGTTGCAAGGTGGAAATGACTGGGAATTAAATATCCAAGGGTATCAGGTAATACGGAAAGATAGGCAGGAAGGCAGAGGAGGTGGGGTGGCGCTCTTAATTAGGGATGAGATCTGGGCGATTGTGAGAGACAATATAAGATCTATGGAGCAGAATGTTCATCTGGGTAGAGATTAAGAAAAGCAAAGGGAAAAAAAAATCACTGTAATCCACATCCCGGCTGCTGTTTGGAGGCCTGTATACAACTGCCATTAGGGTCCTTTTACCCTGCCATTTCTTAACTCAACTGATAGAGACTCTACACCTTCTGATCCTATGTCATCACTTTCTAATGATTTAATATTATCTCTTATACACAGGGCCATACCACCCCCTCTGCCTACTAACCTATCTTTCCGATACACCGTATATCCTTGGACATTCTGTTCCCAATGGCAGCTATCCTTTAGCCAAGTTTCAGAGATAGCCACAACGTCATACTTGCCAATCTGCAGCTGAATTTCAAGATCGTCCATTTTATTTCCTGTGCTGTGTGCACTCAAATATAACACTTTCAGGCCAGTATTTGTTGCTTTCTGTTTTAACCGCACCATGCCTCTATTGCCCTGTAAATCATCCCACTGGCTGTGATTATGCCTCATCTCCTGTCTGTCCTTTCTATCATCTCTGTTGCTCACTATCTTTGATTTATTTCTGTTTTCCCCTTCCTCAGCCCTGCCAACCCCTGCCAAATTAGTTTAAGCCCTCCCTAACAGCTCTGTTAAACCTGCCGGCTAGGATATTGGACCCCTTTGGGTTTAGGTGTAACCTGCCCTTTTTGTACATGTCATACCTCCCCTAGAAGAGGCCCCAATGAACTAGGAACCCAAAGCCCTGCTCCCCACACCAGTCTCTCAGCCACGCATTGATATGCCTGATGATGCTATTCTTGCACTTGTTAGCATGTGACACAGGCAGCAGTCCTGAGATTACTACCCTAGAGGTCCTGCTTTTCAGCTTCATACCCAACTCCCTAAGTTCTCTCTTCAGGACCTCCTCCCTTTTTCTACCTATGTCATTGGTACCAATGTGTACGAAGACTTCTGCCTGTTCACCCTCTCCCTTCAGAGTACTCTGCACCCGATCTGAGACATCCCATACCCTGGCACCTTGGAGGCAACACACCATGCAAGTATCTCTATCAGGCTGACAGAACCTCCTGTCCGTTCCCCTCACTATGGAATCCCCTATAACTACCAACACATTCCTTATCTTCTTCTCTCCCTTCTGTACCATGGAACCAGGCTCAATGCCAGAGATCCGATCGCTGTGATCATTCTGTCAGGTCACCCCCCTCAACAGTGTCCAAAACGAGATAATGATTACTGAGGGGGCTGGCCACAGAGGTGCTCTCTACTATTTGAGTTCTTCCCTTTCCTTCCCTGACAGTCACCCACTTATCTAACTCCTGCAGCCTCAGGATGACTAATTCCCAGTAGCTCCAATCTATCTCCTGCTCATTTTCCTTAATAAGCTGTAGGTCATCCAGCTGCGGCTCCAGATCTCTCAGCAGCTCTACGGTCTCTCAGGAGCTGCATCTTGGTGTACCTGGTGCAGATGTGGCCATCTGGGAAGATTCCCAGGATTCCAACATCTGACACCCAGAGCAAAGTACTAACCCTACCAACATGCTCTCTATTCACGGAAACATAGAAAACCAAGAAATGGACTAGAAGAGATACATAGAAATTAGTATTCAACCACTATTATTAATATTTTTATAATATTATCATTATTTAGTTTAATAGTGGAATTACAATTGCACATAAACATCTATTTGAGTGCCTAATTATTTTCTATATTATCTTAATGTGTACTTGTGAATGTACAAATTAATATAGATCTACTCACATAAAAAATGAGAAAGGTTATATATGTAAAAAAAAGTTTGCATATACCTTATCCAAATAAAAATAAAATAAAAAAAAGAAACATAGAAAACCTACAGCACAATACAGGCCTTTCGGCCCACAATGCTGTGCCGAACATGTACTTACTTCAGAAATTACTTAGGGTTACCCATTGCCCTCTATTTTTCTAAGCTCCATGTACCTATCCAGGAGTCTCTTAAAAGACCCTATCGTATCCGCTTCCACCACCGTTGCTGGCAGCCCATTCCACACACTCACTACTCACTGCGTAAAACACATATGCCTGACATCTCCTCTGTACCTTCTTCCAAGCACCTTAAAACTGTGCTCTCTGGTGTTAGCCTTTTCAGCCCTGGGAAAAAGCCTCTGACTATCCAGATGACCAATGCCTCTCATTATCTTGTACACCTCTATCAGGTCACCTATCATCCTCTGCCGCTCCAAGGAGAAAAGGCCGGGTTCGGTCAACCTATTCTTGTATGGCATGCTCCCCAATCCAGGCAACATCCTTGTAAATCTCCTCTGCACCTTTTCTATAGTTTCCACGTCCTTCCAGTAGTGACGCGATCAGAACTGAGCACAGTACTCCAAGCGGGGTCGGACCAGGGTCCTATATAGCTGTAACAATACCTCTCGTCTCCTAAACTCAGTTCCACGGTTGATGAAGGCCAATGCATAGTATGTCTTCTTAACCACAGTTAACCCGCACAGCAGCTTTGAGTTTCCTATGGACTCGGATCCCAAGATCCCTCTGATCCTCCACACTGCCAAGAGTCTTACCATTAATACTATATTCTGCCATCATATTTGACCTACCAAAATGAACCATTTCACACTTATCTGGGTTGAACTCCATCTGCCACTTCTCAGCCCAGTTTTGCATCCTATTGACATCCCGCTGTAACCTCTGACAGCCCTCCAGACTATCCACAACATGGCCAACCTTTGTGTCATCAGCAAATTGACTAACCCATCCCTCCACTTCTTTATCCAGGTCATTTATAAAAATCATGAAGAGTAGGGGTCGCAGAACAGATCCCTGAGGTACATCACCTGTGACCGACCTCCATGCAGAATATGACCTGTTCTCAACCACTCTTTGCCTTCTGTGCGCAAGCCAGTTCTGGATCCACAAAGCAATGTCCCCTTGGATCCAATGCCAACCTCTGAAGTAAGACTCACTGGTCTATAATTTCCTGGGCTATCTCTACTCCCTTTCTTGAACAAGGTAACAACATCTGCAACCCTCCAATCCTCTGGAACCTCCCCCGTCCCCATTGATGATGCAAAGATCATTGCCAGAGGCTCAGCAATCTCCTCTCTTGCCTCCCACAGTAGCCTGGGGTACATCTTGTCCAGTCCCGGAGACTTATCCTACTTGATGTTTTCCAAAATCTCCAGCACATCCTCTTTCTTAATGTCTATATGCTCAAGTTTTTCCATCTGTTGTAAGTCATCCCTACAATCATCAAGATCCTTTTCCGTAGTGAATACTGAAGCAAAGTATTAATTAAGTACCTCTGCTATCTCCTCCAGTTCCATACACACTTTCCCACTGTCACACTTGATTGATGGTATTCTCTCACGTCTTATCCTCTTTCTCTTCACAAACAATGCGAGGAAAAAAAAACAAAGTCCACTTACCCACTTACCTCGCCGAAGCAGGAATGAGCCAAAGCCCTCCCACTCTGATGCAAACCACTCCGTTGATGACCGCTCCGCTAGGCAGTGTCTCCCGTTTATGCCTGAACCTTCCTGCTCTCCAACACACAATTGGTCCTCCATTTATAGTCAAGTTTCCATGAATCTTTCCCCTTTTAAACTTTGCTCCTGGACCTGTGCGCTGCCGCCTCTCTTATAGTTCTCTGACTCATGATTGGTGAGCTGGTTATAGCCCATTCTCATTCTTCTGGAACTTTGCCAGTGGCTAACGGCAAAGTAAGTATCTCTACAAAGGCGTCAGAGATTTTCTTTCCTGGCCTCCCACAAGGTCTGGGGATGTACGTGGCTGGTGTGATGGGGTCCTGAATTACTCCTATAAGCTGTGCTCGATTACCCCTATGAAGGGTGCTTTTGAAAAGAGAGAGAGAGAGAGTTATTTAACACAAACACCTTGTTTAAAAGAGAGAGAGACGAAGACTGCTCACAGGTTGTTTATACTTTTTCCAAGGACATTGCCTGCTTGTACATTTCTTACACAGACAGAGAAGGGAGAAGTTATTTGAGAGACAGTTGGTACTCAGTACGGTGAGATAAATAGAAGGTCAGATGATAGATCTGAGACACATGATTTTGGACACGGAATGAGCTTTGTTGAGTCCACAGAAAAAGTGGGTTTTGGTGGATCAATCAGTGGCACTTGCAGTGTGAAAAGGAAGTGACCAGTGGGGAGTTGTTTGTGTGTCCAACCCTTGCCTGGGTTGATAATTCCACCACAGAAGAACGGTCCCCTTTGCTGCAGTCACAGTCGGTGACTTTTAAAGGATTTTTGAGGAAAGTGGGAAGATCGACAGCATCAGCTCACCTGAAGACGCAAATCTCTTTCTCTCTCCATCACTACCAAACTCAATACCATGAACTGAACTGAACTTTATTCATTATCGTAACACTGTATCTATTTACCCCTAGACATGAAGAAGCTTGGTTTTCATATATATTTCCACACTTAAATATATATATATTCATTGCTAACCTGTTTGATTTATCTGCATTTATATTACTGTATTGCGTAGTTACTAATAAATATTATCAGTTAATAGCAATACTGGACTCCAAAGTGTTTTCCATTTCTGCTGGTTCTCTCAACACGTTACGGGGTACGTGACAAAACTGGGGGCTCTTCCGGGATATGAACAAATTGGTTGGGGGGACCTGTTTGAATTGATTGGGGAAAATCCCTTTCGATTTGCTTGTGTGGACAAACAGCAGAAATGGATGTTGCAGAATTTCTGGAATCGCCAAACCCCATGTCCTTGACGAAAGCTAGGAAGTATGAGTTGCGGGACATTGTTGAGGAATTAAAGCTTACGACAGTAAAGAAGGGTATGACTAAGGTAGAAATTCAAAGAAAAATAGTTAAATATTATGTTTTGATGGAAAAATTTACTGAGGGTGTGTTGAAAATGTTTACAGAAGGTAAACCTACTGAGGCTGAGTTTCATCTTCAGTTGGCAAAAGTAAAGATGGAGCATGAGCTGCAACGGAAACAGCTTGAGGCCACAGAGGCAGAAAAACAGAGAGAAGAGGCAGAAAGACAGGGACAGTTTGAGTTGGAGTTGGTGCGGTAAGGGGTTCCAGTGCTAAGCTGTAGTAGGGAGCCGGTTGTACCATTTAATATTAGCCAAGAAATTAAATTGGTACCTCCATTTGAGGAAACAGAAGTCGATAGGTATTTCCTGCATTTTGAAAAAGTGGCCATAAATTAGAACTGGCCAAGAGATCAGTGGGCTGTTCTGTTACAAAGTGTGTTTAAGGGGAAGGCCCAACGAGTGTATTTGGCGTTGTTTGTGGCAGACGCAAATGATTATAATGTAGTGAAAGGTGCTGTACTGGAAGTTTACAAGTTGGTCCCGGAGGCATACAGGCAAAGGTTCCGAAATTTGAGGAAGCCTTGGGACTGCACGTCTTTAGAGTTTGCCCGAGAGATGCAGATGTACTTTGATCGCCGGTGTACCTCGAAAGGCGCAAGTGAAGATATTGACAACCTGAAAGAGTTGATATTGATTGAACAGTTTAAAGGTTGCATTCCTGATGGTATAAGGACGTACTTCGATAAGAGAGAAGCAGCGACACTGTCAGAGTCTGCTAGATTAGCAGATGAGTATGCCTTAACTCATAAAGTTAGGTTCTTTCCCACTAGGAATTGCCAAAAGGGTAATAGAAATAATCCACCGGCTAAACCAGAGAAGTAAACCAGGGACTAGTGACAAAAGGAAGGAGGAAGGAAAGCAGTCGGGAGGAAAATTTCCTAGTTTCAAGTGTTATTTTTGTGGGAAACCTGGTCATGTGGTGTTTAATTGTTTTGCTATGAAAAGGGAAAAAGGAAAGGAGAAAGAGAAAACCCCAAATGCCTGTGTTCAGACGGTTAAAACACCGCTGAAGAAGGAGGGGTCTGACCGATTTCAAGAGGGACTCGAGAGATTTATTTCAGAAGGGTTTGTGTCTGTGAAGGAGGGGTCAACCCCAGTTCCAGTGAGAATCTGGAGAGATACTGGAGCTTTTCAGTTACTGATATTAAAGAGTGTTTTGGAATTTGGTGCTGAGATGGAGATTGGGGAAGTAAATACTATCAAGGGCATTGGACAGGGAACTGAGGGTGTGCCTTTGCATAAGATAATTTTGAAATGTGACTTGGTATCCAGACCAGTCACAATAGGGGTACGATCTGAACTACCGATAGACAATGTTGATGTCTTACTCGGCAATGACCTTGCAGGTGGAGATGTTTACCCAGCAGTTCGGCTCACCAGTAAGCCTGCTGCTGTTGAGGACCCGCCCATAGATGCTGATGTGTATCCCGTATGTGCAGTGATCCGAAGCATGTCCAGAAAAGCTGTTGATGCTAATGTTGATTTATCTGAGACTTTCCTACCGTCCCTATACCAACAGGTAGTATGGCTGAGGAGAGCAAGGAGGAAGGGAAAGACTTGTCCTTGTCAAGGAAGGAATTTATAGAGGAACAGAATAAAGATCTTGAAATTGTGGCTTTAAAAGAGACAGCTCTCTCTGAGGATGAAATTCAGAAAGAGACAGTGGGATATTACCTTAAAGATGGGGTGTTGATGAGGAAGTGGAGACCAGCCACTGTGCCTGCAAGTGAAGATTGGGCTATTGTGCATCAGATGGTGGTTCCAAAGGTTTACAGGGCTGAAATTTTAAACCTGGCCCACAAGATGCCTTTAGGGGGACATTTTGAAGTGAAGAAGACAGTGCACAGGATTATGAGGGAATTTTATTGGCCTAACGTAAGGAAAGATATTATCAATTACTGCAGAAGGTATCATACGTGCCAGGTAGTGGGAAAACCTAACCACGCCATCCCAAAGGCACCACTTTGGCCGATACCTGCTTTTGGTGAACCTTTTTCTCGGGTCATAGTGGATTGTGTAGGTCATTATCTACCTACAAAACTTCCTCCTGCAGCTCATTCCATATGCCCACCAACCTCTGATGAAAAAAAATTGGCTCTCAGATTCCCTTCAAATCTTTCCCCCTCACATTAAACCTGTTGGTAACTGGTGACTGGTTTATTTTTGTCACATATACCAGGATATAGTGAAATGTTTTTGTTTGCATGCTATCCAGATAGACCGTTCCATACACAAGTACAGTAAGGTAGTACAACAGAGAAAAAAATGGAATGACAAATTTGGTGTTACATTTACAAAGGAAGTACAGAGCCAGTAGGCAAAATGCAAGGTCCCTTATCAAGAGTTCATCTTCAGCGGATTTGAAGTCTGTTCCAGTCTGATAGCAATGGGTTAGACACCATCCCTCAGCCTGGTGGTAGGTGTCCTTATGGTTTTTTATCTTATGCTCCATGGGAGGAATGCCCTTTAGTTTTCTACTCCCTTACCCTTGGAAAAAGACTCTTACTGTGCCCCTTATAAACCTTGACAAGGTCACCTCTCAGCCTCCTACCTTCCGGTGAGAGTAAACCCAACCTATCCAGTAAAGCCCTCTATTCCGGGTAACATCCCCGTGACCTTATCATTGAAGGTAAATGATTGATAAAATAGCTGTGAATAGCTGTAGATGACTGCTCTGGGGAATTACTGCCTCAGCGTTAGTTGAGAGGTTTAGTTAAATGATGCACTCATTTGTGAAGACCGCACCATTTAGTTGCATCTGTTGGATTGACTGTGATGCTTCATGAGTGGGAATGTTCCCGAGGTATGTATGTTTTGGGATTCTGCATAACACCGGTTGCCTCATTAGGTGGAAATATTGTATCTGGTAAAAATGTTGGGTTAGTTGAAGGCTATAAACGATTTGGATCAGGTAAGTTGGAAATGCTTGAACAAACTGCACCATGTGAAGGGTTGATGTTACTTGGAGAGTTTTATTACCAAAGGTCTGTATTAGTTATGAGTCACCCTCATATTATTTACATCCATCCAGTGTCCATTTCTAGACCACAATCTTTGCGGATTCGAAATAACATCTCCACCTCACTAACAATCAACAATGGTGCATCTCGGGTACGTGCTTAGTCCACTTCTCTACTCTCTACATACCCCTGACTGTGTGGCTAGGCACAGCTCAAATGCCATTTATACATTTGCTGATGATACAACCATTCTTGGCAGAATTTCAGATGGTGATGAGAGGATGTATCGGAATGAGATATACCAGCTAGTTGAGTGGTGTCGTAACAACAACCTTGCACTCAAAGTCAGTGAGACCAAAGAACTGATTGTGGACTTCAGAAAGGATAGGACCAGAGTACACAAACCAATCCTCATAGAGGGATCAGAAGTGGAGAGAGTGAGTAGTTTCAAGTTCCTGGGTGTCAATATCTCTGAGGACCTAACCTGGTCCTTACATATCGATGAAGAGGTTTATAAAAAGGCAAAACAGTGGCTATACTTCATTAGGAGCTTGAGGAGATTTGGTTTGACAATGATATTCTGTCAGGCTGCATCACCGTCTGGTATGGCGGGGTGGGGGGGGAAGGTGCTGCACAAAATCGAAAGGCGGCGTCCATGATTAAGGAATCCCACCACCTGGACTTCTCATTGTTACTGTCGGGAATGAGGAGCAGAAGCTTGAAGGCACACTCTCAGCGATTCAGGAACAGCTTCTGCCCCTCTGCCATCCGATTTCTGAATGGACATTGAACCCATGAACACTACCTCACTACTTCTTTTTGCACTAATTATTTTAACTATTTAATAGACATGTATACTTAATTTAATTCAGTTTTTTCTCTATATTTATTTATCATGTATTTCATTGTACTGCTGCCGTAAAGTTAACAAATTTCACGACATATGCTGGTGATATTAAACCTGATTCTGATTTCCTCCAGAGAAACAGCCTGTGTATGCGTTTACCCAGGGCTCCGTTTTTCAGTGACACCCTTTTCCCGGGGGACATTTTGTGTGGTGGCCCTGGGTTTAGCACACTTACGGCAACGGCGAATTAACAGAATAACTGGCAATACTGGATATCTCATGGCAAACAGAATCTGCACTCGGAGCTTCGACTGGGTGACCCCATAAATGAAGGTATTAGTACAGCAGCTTAAATTGATCAGCATAAACCCGACCTTGTGGAAATTGTATTCGGAAGCATTATAATCGGTGGGGTTCTTCCCCGCAATGGTATAGTACAAGAAATGTGCCAGAGCCACCGTCCACAGCAAGATGAAGTTGGCAGACTAGCCTCTAGCCTGAAGACTCCAGCCTACTGCCTAGCCTCTAGCCTGATGACTCCAGTCTCCTGCCTATCCTCTAGCCTGAGGACTCCAGCCTCTTGCCTACCCTCTAGCCTGAAGACTCCAGCCTCCTGCCTAGCCTCTAGCCTGACGTCTTCAGCCTCCTGCCTGATGACTCCAGCCTCCTGCCTAGCCTCTAACCTCAAGACTCCAGCCTCCTGCCTTGCCTCTAGCCTGAAGACTCCAGCCTCCTGCCTAGCCAGAAGCCTGAAGAGTCCAGCCTCCTGCCTAGCCCCAAGCCTGAAGTCTCTGGCCTCCTGCCTAGCCGCAAGCCTGAAGACTCCAGCCTCCTACCAAGCCTCCAGCCTGAAGATTCCAGCCTCCTGCCTAGCTCCAAGCATGAAGACTCCAGCGTCCTGCCCTGCCTCAAGCCCGAAGACTCCAGCCTCCCGCCTAGCCACAAGCCTGAGGACTCCAGCCACCCACTTTGCCATAAGCCTGAAGACTGCAGACTCCTGCCGAGCACCAAGCCTGAAGACACCAGCCTCCTGCCTAGCCTCTAGCCTGAAGACTCCGGCTTCCTGCCCAGCCTCTGGCCTGAAGACTCTGGCCTCCTGCCTAGCCTCTGGCCTGAAGACTCCGGCCTCCTGACTAGCCTCTGGCCTGAAGACTCCAGACTGCTGCCTTGCCTCTAGCCTGAAGACTCCAGCCTCCTGCCTAGCCTCAACCTTGAAGACTCCAGCCTTCTGCCTAGCCTCTAGCCTGAAGACTCCAGCCTCCTGCCTAGCCACTAGCTTGAAGACTCCAGCCTCCTGCCTAGCCTCTGGCCTGAAGACTCAAGCCCCCTGCCTAGCCGCTTGCCTGAAGACTCCAGCCGCCTGCCTAACCTGTAAACTGAAGACTCCAGCCTCATGCCTAGCCTGTGGCCTGAAGACTCCAGCCTCCTGCCTAGCCTCTAGCCTGAAGACTCCAGGCTGCTGCCTAGCCTCTAGCCTGAAGACTCCAGCCTACTGCCTAGCCTCTAGCCTGATGACTCCAGTCTCCTGCCTATCCTCTAGCCTGAGGACTCCAGCCTCTTGCCTACCCTCTAGCCTGAAGACTCCAGCCTCCTGCCTAGCCTCTAGCCTGACGTCTCCAGCCTCCTGCCTGATGACTCCAGCCTCCTGCCTAGCCTCTAACCTCAAGACTCCAGCCTCCTTCCTTGCCTCTAGCCTGAAGACTCCAGCCTCCTGCCTAGCCACAGGCCTGAAGACTCCAGTCTCCTGCCTTGCCACAGTCTAAAGACTACAAATTCCCGCCTAGCCACAAGCCTGAGGACTGCAGCCTCCCGCCTAGCCCCAAGCCTGATGTCTCCAGCGTTCTGCCTAGCCTCTAGCCTGAAGACTCAACCCTCTGGCCTAGCCTCTAGCCTGAAGACTCCGGCTTCCTGCCCAGCCTTTGGCCTGAAGACTCCCGCCTTTGCTTAGCCTCTGGCCTGAAGACACCGGTCTCCTGACCAGCCACTGGCCTGAAGACTCCAGCCTCCTGCCTAGCCCCAAGCCTGAAGACTCCAGCCTCCTGCCTAGCCAGAAGCCTAAAGACTCTAGCCTCATGCCTAGCCTCTGGCCTGAAGTCTCCAGCCTCCTGCCTAGCCCCAAGCATGAATACTCCATCCTCCTGCCTAGACTCTAGCCTGATGACTCCGGCCTCCTGCCTAGCCCCTAGTCTGAAGACTGCAGCCTCCTGTCTAGCTTCTAGCCTGAAGACCCCAACCGTTAGCCTCTTGCCAAGGAAGCCAAGTCTCTAGCCTCTCGCCTCAAGCCTGAAGACTCCAGCCTCCTACCTAGCCCCGAGCCTGATGACTCCAGCCTCCTGCCTATCCTCTAGCCTGAAGACTCCAGCCTCCTGCCTAGCCAGAAGCCTAAAGACTCCAGCCTCATGCCTGAAGACTCCAACCTCCTGCCCAGCCTCTGGACTGAAGACTCTGGCCTCCTGCCTAGACTCTGGCTTGAAGACTCCAGCCTCCTGCCTAACCTCTAGACTGAAGACTCCAGCCTCCTGCCTAGCCTCTGGCCTGAAGACTCAAGCCCCCTGCCTAGCCGCTTGCCTGAAGACTCCAGCCGCCTGCCTAACCTGTAAACTGAAGACTCCAGCCTCATGCCTAGCCTGTGGCCTGAAGACTCCAGCCTCCTGCCTAGCTTCTAGCCTGAAGACTCCAGGCTGCTGCCTAGCCTCTAGCCTGAAGACTCCAGCCTACTGCCTAGCCTCTAGCCTGATGACTCCAGTCTCCTGCCTATCCTCTAGCCTGAGGACTCCAGCCTCTTGCCTACCCTCTAGCCTGAAGACTCCAGCCTCCTGCTTAGCCTCTAGCCTGACGACTCCATCCTCCTGCCTGATGACTCCAACCTCCTGCCTAGCCTCTAACCTGAAGACTCCAGCCTCCTGCCTAGCCACAGGCCTGAAGACTCCAGTCTCCTGCCTTGCCACAATCTGAAGTCTACAAATTCCCACCTAGCCACAAGCCTGAGGACTGCAGCCTCCCGCCTAGCCCCAAGCCTGATGTCTCCAGCGTACTGCCTAGCCTCTAGCCTGAAGACTCCGGCTTCCTGCCCAGCCTTTGGCCTGAAGACTCCCGCCTTTGCTTAGCCTCTGGCCTGAAGACTCCGGCCTCCTGACTAGCCACTGGCCTAAAGACCCCAGCCTCCTGCCTAGCCCCAAGCCTGAAGACTCCAGCCTCCTGCCTAGCCAGAAGCCTAAAGACTCCAGCTCCCTGCCTAGTCCTTCGACTGAAGACTCCAGCCTCCTGCCTAGCCTCTATCCTGAAGACTCAAGCCCCCTGCCTAGCCGCTTGCCTGAAGACTCCAGCCGCCTGCCTAGCTCCAAGCACGAAGACTCCAGCGTCCTGCCCTGCCTCAAGCCTGAAGACTCCAGCCACCCGCTTAGCCATAAGCCTGAAGACTGCACACTCCTGCCAAGCACCAAGCCTGGAGACTCCAGCCTCCTGCCTAGCCCCAAGCCTGAAAACTCCAGCCTCCTGCCTAGCCTCTAGCCTGAAGACTCTGGGTTCCTGCCCAGCCTCTGGCCTGAAGACTCCGGCCTCCTGCCTAGCCTCTGGTCTGAAGACTCCGGCCTCTTGACTAGCCTCTGGCCTGAAGACTCCAGCCTCCTGCCTAGCCTCTAGCCTGAAGACTCCAGCCTCCTGCCTAGCCTCAACCTTGAAGACTCCAGCCTCCTGCCTAGCCTGTAGCCTGAAGACTCAGGCCTCCTGAATAGCTTCTAGCCTGAAGACTCCAGCCTCCTGCCTAGCCACAGGCCTGAAGACTCCAGCCTCCTGCCTAGACACTAGCCTGAACTCTCCAGCCTCCTGCCTAGCCCCAAGCCTGAAGACCAGCCTCCTACCAAGCCACAACCCTGAAGACTCCAGCCTCCTGCCTAGCCCCATGTCTAAAGAACCCAGCCTCCTGCCTAACCTCTAGCCTGAAGACTCCAGCCTCCTGCCTAGCCAGAAGCCTGAAGACTCCAGCCTCCTGCCTAGCCCCAAGCCTGAAGTCTCCGGCCTCCTGCCTAGCCGCAAGCCTGAGGACTCCAGCCTCCTACCAAGCCTCCAGCCTGAAGATTCCAGCCTCCTGCCTAGCTCCAAGCATGAAGACTCCAGTGTCCTGCCCTGCCTCAAGCCCGAAGACTCCAGCCTCCTGCCTAGCCACAAACATGAAGACTCCAGCCTCCCCGCCTAGCCACAAGCCTGATGACTCCAGCCACCCGCTTTGCCATAAGCCTGAAGACTGCAGACTCCTGCCGAGCACCAAGCCTGGAGACTCCAGCCTCCTGCCCAGGTCCAAGCCTGAAGACACCAGCCTCCTGCCTAGCCTCTAGCCTGAAGACTCCGGCTTCCTGCCCAGCCTCTGGCCTGAAGGCTCCGGCCTCCTGCCTAGCCTCTGGCCTGAAGACTCCGGCCTCCTGACTAGCCTCTGGCCTGAAGACTCCAGACTGCTGCCTAGCCTCTAGCCTGAAGACTCCAGACTGCTGCCTAGCCTCTAGCCTGAAGACTCCAGCCTCCTGCCTAGCCTCAAACTTGAAGACTCCAGCCTTCTGCCTAGCCTCTAGCCTGAAGACTCCAGCCTCCTGCCTAGCCTCTGGCCTGAAGACTCAAGCCCCCTGCCTAGCCGCTTGCCTGAAGACTCCAGCCGCCTGACTAACCTGTAAACTGAAGACTCCAGCCTCATGCCTCGCCTGTAGCCTGAAGACTTCAGCCTCCTGCCTAGCCTCTAGCCTGAAGACTCCAGGCTGCTGCCTAGCCTCTAGCCTGAAGACTCCAGCCTACTGCCTGGCCTCTAGCCTGATGACTCCAGTCTCCTGCCTATCCTCTAGCCTGAGGACTCCAGCCTCTTGCCTACCCTCTAGCCTGAAGACTCCAGCCTCCTGCCTTGCCTCTAGCCTGACGTCTCCAGCCTCCTGCCTGATGACTCCAGCCTCCTGCCTAGCCTCTAACCTCAAGACTCCAGCCTCCTGGCTTGCATCTAGCCTGAAGACTCCAGCCTCCTGCCTAGCCACAGGCCTGAAGACTCCAGTCTCCTGCCTTGCCACAGTCTGAAGACTACAAATTCCCGCCTAGCCACAAGCCTGAGGACTGCAGCCTCCCGCCTAGCCCCAAGCCTGATGTCTCCAGCGTTCTGCCTAGCCTCTAGCCTGAAGACTCAACCCTCTGGCCTAGCCTCTAGCCTGAAGACTCCGGCTTCCTGCCCAGCCTTTGGCCTGAAGACTCCCGCCTTTGCTTAGCCTCTGGCCTGAAGACTCCGGTCTCCTGACCAGCCACTGGCTTGAAGACTCCAGCCTCCTGCCTAGCCCCAAGCCTGAAGACTCCAGCCTCCTGCCTAGCCAGAAGCCTAAAGACTCTAGCCTCATGCCTAGCCTCTAGCCTGAAGTCTCCAGCCTCCTGCCTAGCCCCAAGCATGAATACTCCATCCTCCTGCCTAGACTCTAGCCTGATGACTCCGGCCTCCTGCCTAGCCCCTAGTCTGAAGACTGCAGCCTCCTGTCTAGCTTCTAGCCTGAAGACCCCAACCGTTAGCCTCTTGCCAAGGAAGCCAAGTCTCTAGCCTCTCGTCTCAAGCCTGAAGACTCCAGCCTCCTACCTAGCCCCGAGCCCGATGACTCCAGCCTCCTGCCTATCCTCTAGCCTGAAGACTACAGCCTCCTGCCTACCCTCTAGCCTGAAGACTCCTGATGACTCCAGCCTCCTGCCTAGCCTCTAACCTGAAGACTGCAGCCTCCTGCCTAGCCTCTAGCCTGATGACTCCGGCCTCCTGCCTAGCCCCTAGTCTGAAGACTGCAGCCTCCTGTCTAGCTTCTAGCCTGAAGACCCCAACCGTTAGCCTCTTGCCAAGGAAGCCAAGTCTCTAGCCTCTCGTCTCAAGCCTGAAGACTCCAGCCTCCTACCTAGCCCCGAGCCTGATGACTCCAGCCTCCTGCCTATCCTCTAGCCTGAAGACTACAGCCTCCTGCCTACCCTCTAGCCTGAAGACTCCTGATGACTCCAGCCTCCTGCCTAGCCTCTAACCTGAAGACTGCAGCCTCCTGCCTAGCCTCTAGCCTGAAGACTCCAGCCTCCTGCCTAGCCAGAAGCCTAAAGACTCTAGCCTCATGCCTAGCCTCTGGCCTGAAGACTCCAACCTCCTGCCTAGCCTCTGGACTGAAGACTCTGGCCTCCTGCCTAACCTCTAGACTGAAGACTACAGCCTCCTGCCTACCCTCTAGCCTGAAGACTCCTGATGACTCCAGCCTCCTGCCTAGCCTCTAACCTGAAGACTGCAGCCTCCTGCCTAGCCTCTAGCCTGAAGACTCCAGCCTCCTGCCTAGCCAGAAGCCTAAAGACTCTAGCCTCATGCCTAGCCTCTGGCCTGAAGACTCCAACCTCCTGCCTAGCCTCTGGACTGAAGACTCTAGCCTCCTGCCTAACCTCTAGACTGAAGACTCCAGCCTCCTGCCTAGCCACTAGCTTGAAGACTCCAGCCTCCTGCCTAGCCTCTGGCCTGAAGACTCAAGCCCCCTGCCTAGCCACTTGCCTGAAGACTCCAGCCGCCTGCCTAACCTGTAAACTGAAGACTCCAGCCTCATGCCTAGCCTGTAGCCTGAAGACTTCAGCCTCCTGCCTAGCCTCTAGCCTGAAGACTCCAGGCTGCTGCCTAGCCTCTAGCCTGAAGACTCCAGCCTACTGCCTGGCCTCTAGCCTGATGACTCCAGTCTCCTGCCTATCCTCTAGCCTGAGGACTCCAGCCTCTTGCCTACCCTCTAGCCTGAAGACTCCAGCCTCCTGCCTTGCCTCTAGCCTGACGTCTCCAGCCTCCTGCCTGATGACTCCAGCCTCCTGCCTAGCCTCTAACCTCAAGACTCCAGCCTCCTGGCTTGCATCTAGCCTGAAGACTCCAGCCTCCTGCCTAGCCACAGGCCTGAAGACTCCAGTCTCCTGCCTTGCCACAGTCTGAAGACTACAAATTCCCGCCTAGCCACAAGCCTGAGGACTGCAGCCTCCCGCCTAGCCCCAAGCCTGATGTCTCCAGCGTTCTGCCTAGCCTCTAGCCTGAAGACTCAACCCTCTGGCCTAGCCTCTAGCCTGAAGACTCCGGCTTCCTGCCCAGCCTTTGGCCTGAAGACTCCCGCCTTTGCTTAGCCTCTGGCCTGAAGACTCCGGTCTCCTGACCAGCCACTGGCTTGAAGACTCCAGCCTCCTGCCTAGCCCCAAGCCTGAAGACTCCAGCCTCCTGCCTAGCCAGAAGCCTAAAGACTCTAGCCTCATGCCTAGCCTCTAGCCTGAAGTCTCCAGCCTCCTGCCTAGCCCCAAGCATGAATACTCCATCCTCCTGCCTAGACTCTAGCCTGATGACTCCGGCCTCCTGCCTAGCCCCTAGTCTGAAGACTGCAGCCTCCTGTCTAGCTTCTAGCCTGAAGACCCCAACCGTTAGCCTCTTGCCAAGGAAGCCAAGTCTCTAGCCTCTCGTCTCAAGCCTGAAGACTCCAGCCTCCTACCTAGCCCCGAGCCCGATGACTCCAGCCTCCTGCCTATCCTCTAGCCTGAAGACTACAGCCTCCTGCCTACCCTCTAGCCTGAAGACTCCTGATGACTCCAGCCTCCTGCCTAGCCTCTAACCTGAAGACTGCAGCCTCCTGCCTAGCCTCTAGCCTGATGACTCCGGCCTCCTGCCTAGCCCCTAGTCTGAAGACTGCAGCCTCCTGTCTAGCTTCTAGCCTGAAGACCCCAACCGTTAGCCTCTTGCCAAGGAAGCCAAGTCTCTAGCCTCTCGTCTCAAGCCTGAAGACTCCAGCCTCCTACCTAGCCCCGAGCCTGATGACTCCAGCCTCCTGCCTATCCTCTAGCCTGAAGACTACAGCCTCCTGCCTACCCTCTAGCCTGAAGACTCCTGATGACTCCAGCCTCCTGCCTAGCCTCTAACCTGAAGACTGCAGCCTCCTGCCTAGCCTCTAGCCTGAAGACTCCAGCCTCCTGCCTAGCCAGAAGCCTAAAGACTCTAGCCTCATGCCTAGCCTCTGGCCTGAAGACTCCAACCTCCTGCCTAGCCTCTGGACTGAAGACTCTGGCCTCCTGCCTAACCTCTAGACTGAAGACTACAGCCTCCTGCCTACCCTCTAGCCTGAAGACTCCTGATGACTCCAGCCTCCTGCCTAGCCTCTAACCTGAAGACTGCAGCCTCCTGCCTAGCCTCTAGCCTGAAGACTCCAGCCTCCTGCCTAGCCAGAAGCCTAAAGACTCTAGCCTCATGCCTAGCCTCTGGCCTGAAGACTCCAACCTCCTGCCTAGCCTCTGAACTGAAGACTCTAGCCTCCTGCCTAACCTCTAGACTGAAGACTCCAGCCTCCTGCCTAGCCACTAGCTTGAAGACTCCAGCCTCCTGCCTAGCCTCTGGCCTGAAGACTCAAGCCCCCTGCCTAGCCACTTGCCTGAAGACTCCAGCCGCCTGCCTAACCTGTAAACTGAAGACTCCAGCCTCATGCCTAGCCTGTGGCCTGAAGACTCCAGCCTCCTGCCTAGCCTCTAGCCTGAAGAGTCCAGGCTGCTGCCTAGCCTCTAGCCTGAAGACTCCAGCCTACTGCCTAGCCTCTAGCCTGATGACTCCAGTCTCCTGCCTATCCTCTAGCCTGAGGACTCCAGCCTCTTGCCTACCCTCTAGCCTGAAGACTCCAGCCTCCTGGCTGATGACTCCAGCCTCCTGCCTAGCCTCTAACCTGATGACTCCAGCCTCCTGCCTAGCCACAGGCCTGAAGACTCCAGTCTCCTGCCTTGCCACAATCTGAAGACTACAAATTCCCGCCTAGCCCCAAGCCTGATGTCTCCAGCGTACTGCCTGGCCTCTAGCCTGAAGACTCCGGCTTCCTGCCCAGCCTTTGGCCTGAAGACTCCCGCCTTTGCTTAGTCTCTGGCCTGAAGACTCCGGCCTCCTAAACAGCCACTGGCCTGAAGACTCCAGTCTCCTGCCTAGCCCCAAGCCTGAAGACTCCAGCCTCCTTCCTAGCCTCTATCCTGAAGACTCCAGCCTCCTGCCTAGCCACAGGCCTGAAGACTCCAGTCTCCTGCCTTGTCACAATCTGAAGACTACAAATTCCCGCCTAGCCACAAGCCTGAGGACTGCAGCCTCCCGCCTAGCCCCAAGCCTGATGTCTCCAGCGTACTGCCTAGCCTCTAGCCTGAAGACTCCGGCTTCCTGCCCAGCCTTTGGCCTGAAGACTCCCGCCTTTGCTTAGCCTCTGGCCTGAAGACTCCGGCCTCCTGACCAGCCACTGGCCTGAAGACTCCAGCCTCCTGCCTAGCCCCAAGCCTGAAGACTCCAGCCTCCTGCCTAGCCAGAAGCCTAAAGACTCCAGCTCCCTGCCTAGTCCTTAGACTGAAGACTCCAGCCTCCTGCCTAGCCTCTAGCCTGAAGACTCCAGCCTCCTGCCTAGCTTCTATCCTGAAGACTCAAGCCCCCTGCCTAGCAGCTTGCCTGAAGACTCCAGCCGCCTGCCTAACCTGTAAATTGAAGACTCCAGCCTCATGCCTAGCCTGTGGCCTGAAGACTCCAGCCTCCTGCCTGATGACTCCAGCCTCCTGCCTTGCCTCTATCCTGAAGACTCCAGCCTCCTGCTTAGCCACAGGCCTGAAGACTCCAGTCTCCTGCCTTGCCACAGTCTGAAGACTACAAATTCCAGCCTAGCCACAAGCCTGAGGACTGCAGCGTACTGCCTAGCCTCTAGCCTGACGACTCCGGCTTCCTGCCCAGCCTCTGGCCTGATGTCTCCTAATGACTCCAACCTCCTACCAAGCCTCTAGCCTGAAGATTCCAGCCTCCTGCCTAGCTCCAAGCACGAAGACTCCAGCGTCCTGCCCTGCCTCAAGCCTGAAGACTCCAGCCTCCTGCCTAGCCACAAACATGAAGACTCCAGCCTCCCGCCTAGCCACAAGCCTGTGGACTCCAGCCACCCACTTAGCCATAAGCCTGAAGACTGCAGACTCCTGCCCAGCCCCAAGCCTGAAGACACCAGCCTCCCGCCTAGCCTCTAGCCTGAAAACTCCGGCCTCCTGCCCAGCCTCTGGCCTGAAGACACCAGCCTCCTGCCTAGCCTCTGGACTGAAGACTCTAGCCTCCTGCCTAGACTCTGGCTTGAAGACTCCAGCCTCCTGCCTAACATCTAGATTGAAGACTCCAGCCTCCTGCCTAGCCTCAACCTTGAAGACTCCAGCCTCCTGCCTAGCCTGTAGCCTGAAGACTCAGGCCTCCTGAATAGCTTCTAGCCTGAAGACTCCAGCCACCTGCCTAGCCACAGGCCTGAAGACTCCAGTCTCCTGCCCAGCCTCTGGCCTGAAGACTCCAGCCTCCTGCCTAGCCTCTGGTCTGAAGACTCCGGTCTCCTGACTAGCCTCTGGCCTGAAGACTCCAGACTCCTGCCTAGCCTCAACCTTGAAGACTCCAGCCTCCTGCCTATCCTGTAGCCTGAAGACTCAGGCCTCCTGAATAGCTTCTAGCCTGAAGACTCCAGCCACCTGCCTAGCCACAGGCCTGAAGACTCCAGTCTCCTGCCTTGCCACAGTCTGAAGACTACAAATTCCCACCTAGCCACAAGCCTGAGGGCTGCAGCCTCCCGCCTAGCCCCAAGCCTGATGTCTCCAGCGTACTGCCTAGCCTCTAGCCTGAAGAATCAACCCTCTGGCCTAGCCTCTAGCCTGAAGACTCCGGCTTCCTGCCCAGCCTTTGGCCTGAAGACTCCCGCCTTTGCTTAGCCTCTGGCCTGAAGACTCCGGTCTCCTGACCAGCCACTGGCCTGAAGACTCCAGCCTCCTGCCTAGCCCCAAGCCTGAAGACTCCAGCCTCCTGCCTAGCCAGAAGCCTAAAGACTCCAGCTCCCTGCCTAGTCCTTAGACTGAAGACTCCAGCCTCCTGCCTAGCCTCTAGCCTGAAGACTCCAGCCTCCTGCCTAGCTTCTATCCTGAAGACTCAAGCCCCCTGCCTAGCAGCTTGCCTGAAGACTCCAGCCGCCTGCCTAACCTGTAAACTGAAGACTCCAGCCTCATGCCTAGCCTGTGGCCTGAAGACTCCAGCCTCCTGCCTAGCCGCTAACCTCAAGACTCCAGCCTCCTGCCTTGCCTCTATCCTGAAGACTCCAGCCTCCTGCTTAGCCACAGGCCTGAAGACTCCAGTCTCCTGCCTTGCCACAGTCTGAAGACTACAAATTCCAGCCTAGCCACAAGCCTGAGGACTGCAGCGTACTGCCTAGCCTCTAGCCTGACGACTCCGGCTTCCTGCCCAGCCTCTGGCCTGATGTCTCCTGATGACTCCAACCTCCTACCAAGCCTCTAGCCTGAAGATTCCAGCCTCCTGCCTAGCTCCAAGCACGAAGACTCCAGCGTCCTGCCCTGCCTCAAGCCTGAAGACTCCAGCCTCCTGCCTAGCCACAAACATGAAGACTCCAGCCTCCCGCCTAGCCACAAGCCTGTGGACTCCAGCCACCCACTTAGCCATAAGCCTGAAGACTGCAGACTCCTGCCGAGCACCAAGCCTGGAGACTCCAGCCTCCTGCCTAGCCCCAAGCCTGAAAACTCCAGCCTCCTGCCCAGCCCCAAGCCTGAAGACACCAGCCTCCTGCCTAGCCTCTAGCCTGAAAACTCCGGCCTCCTGCCCAGCCTCTGGCCTGAAGACACCAGCCTCCTGCCTAGCCTCTGGACTGAAGACTCTAGCCTCCTGCCTAGACTCTGGCTTGAAGACTCCAGCCTCCTGCCTAACATCTAGATTGAAGACTCCAGCCTCCTGCCTAGCCTCAACCTTGAAGACTCCAGCCTCCTGCCTAGCCTGTAGCCTGAAGACTCAGGCCTCCTGAATAGCTTCTAGCCTGAAGACTCCAGCCACCTGCCTAGCCACAGGCCTGAAGACTCCAGTCTCCTGCCCAGCCTCTGGCCTGAAGACTCCAGCCTCCTGCCTAGCCTCTGGTCTGAAGACTCTGGTCTCCTGACTAGCCTCTGGCCTGAAGACTCCAGACTCCTGCCTAGCCTCTAGCCTGAAGACTCCAGCCTCCTGCCTAGCCTCAACCTTGAAGACTCCAGCCTCCTGCCTAGCCTGTAGCCTGAAGACTCAGGCCTCCTGAATAGCTTCTAGCCTGAAGACTCCAGCCACCTGCCTAGCCACAGGCCTGAAGACTCCAGTCTCCTGCCTTGCCACAGTCTGAAGACTACAAATTCCCACCTAGCCACAAGCCTGAGGGCTGCAGCCTCCCGCCTAGCCCCAAGCCTGATGTCTCCAGCGTACTGCCTAGCCTCTAGCCTGAAGAATCAACCCTCTGGCCTAGCCTCTAGCCTGAAGACTCCGGCTTCCTGCCCAGCCTTTGGCCTGAAGACTCCCGCCTTTGCTTAGCCTCTGGCCTGAAGACTCCGGTCTCCTGACCAGCCACTGGCCTGAAGACTCCAGCCTCCTGCCTAGCCCCAAGCCTGAAGACTCCAGCCTCCTGCCTAGCCAGAAGCCTAAAGACTCCAGCTCCCTGCCTAGTCCTTAGACTGAAGACTCCAGCCTCCTGCCTAGCCTCTAGCCTGAAGACTCCAGCCTCCTGCCTAGCTTCTATCCTGAAGACTCAAGCCCCCTGCCTAGCAGCTTGCCTGAAGACTCCAGCCGCCTGCCTAACCTGTAAACTGAAGACTCCAGCCTCATGCCTAGCCTGTGGCCTGAAGACTCCAGCCTCCTGCCTAGCCGCTAACCTCAAGACTCCAGCCTCCTGCCTTGCCTCTATCCTGAAGACTCCAGCCTCCTGCTTAGCCACAGGCCTGAAGACTCCAGTCTCCTGCCTTGCCACAGTCTGAAGACTACAAATTCCAGCCTAGCCACAAGCCTGAGGACTGCAGCGTACTGCCTAGCCTCTAGCCTGACGACTCCGGCTTCCTGCCCAGCCTCTGGCCTGATGTCTCCTGATGACTCCAACCTCCTACCAAGCCTCTAGCCTGAAGATTCCAGCCTCCTGCCTAGCTCCAAGCACGAAGACTCCAGCGTCCTGCCCTGCCTCAAGCCTGAAGACTCCAGCCTCCTGCCTAGCCACAAACATGAAGACTCCAGCCTCCCGCCTAGCCACAAGCCTGTGGACTCCAGCCACCCACTTAGCCATAAGCCTGAAGACTGCAGACTCCTGCCGAGCACCAAGCCTGGAGACTCCAGCCTCCTGCCTAGCCCCAAGCCTGAAAACTCCAGCCTCCTGCCCAGCCCCAAGCCTGAAGACACCAGCCTCCTGCCTAGCCTCTAGCCTGAAAACTCCGGCCTCCTGCCCAGCCTCTGGCCTGAAGACACCAGCCTCCTGCCTAGCCTCTGGACTGAAGACTCTAGCCTCCTGCCTAGACTCTGGCTTGAAGACTCCAGCCTCCTGCCTAACATCTAGATTGAAGACTCCAGCCTCCTGCCTAGCCTCAACCTTGAAGACTCCAGCCTCCTGCCTAGCCTGTAGCCTGAAGACTCAGGCCTCCTGAATAGCTTCTAGCCTGAAGACTCCAGCCACCTGCCTAGCCACAGGCCTGAAGACTCCAGTCTCCTGCCCAGCCTCTGGCCTGAAGACTCCAGCCTCCTGCCTAGCCTCTGGTCTGAAGACTCTGGTCTCCTGACTAGCCTCTGGCCTGAAGACTCCAGACTCCTGCCTAGCCTCTAGCCTGAAGACTCCAGCCTCCTGCCTAGCCTCAACCTTGAAGACTCCAGCCTCCTGCCTAGCCTGTAGCCTGAAGACTCAGGCCTCCTGAATAGCTTCTAGCCTGAAGACTCCAGCCACCTGCCTAGCCACAGGCCTGAAGACTCCAGTCTCCTGCCTTGCCACAGTCTGAAGACTACAAATTCCCACCTAGCCACAAGCCTGAGGGCTGCAGCCTCCCGCCTAGCCCCAAGCCTGATGTCTCCAGCGTACTGCCTAGCCTCTAGCCTGAAGAATCAACCCTCTGGCCTAGCCTCTAGCCTGAAGACTCCGGCTTCCTGCCCAGCCTCTGGCCTGAAGACTCCCGCCTCCTGCTTAGCCTCTGGCCTGAAGACTCCGGTCTCCTGACCAGCCACTGGCCTGAAGACTCCAGCCTCCTGCCTAGCCCCAAGCCTGAAGACTCCAGCCTCCTGCCTAGCCAGAAGCCTAAAGACTCTAGCCTCATGCCTAGCCACTGGCCTGAAGACACCAGCCTCCTGCCTAGCCTCTGGACTGAAGACTCTAGCCTCCTGCCTAGACTCTGGCTTGAAGACTCCAGCCTCCTGCCTAACCTCTAGATTGAAGACTCCAGCCTCCTGCCTAGCCTCTATCCTGAAATCTCCAGCCTCTTGCCTAGCATCTAGCCTGATGACTCCAGCCTCCTGCCTAGCCCCTAGTCTGAAGGCCGCAGCCTCCTGCCTAGCTTCTAGCCTGAAGACACCAACCGTTAGCCTCTTGCCAAGGAAGCCAAGTCTCTAGCCTCTCGCCTCAAGCCTGAAGTCTGCAGGATCCTACCTAGCCCCGAGCCTGATGACTCCAGCCTCCTGCCTATCCTCTAGCCTGAAGAATACAGCCTCCTGCCGACCCTCTAGCCTGAAGACTCCAGCCTACTGCCTAGCCTCTAGCCTGACGACTCCTGATGACTCCAGCCTCCTGCCTAGCCTCTAACCTGAAGACTGCAGCCTCCTGCCTAGCCTCTAGCCTGAAGATTCCAGCCTCTAGCTTGAAGACTCCAGCCTCCGGAATAGCCTCTGGCCTGAAGATTCCAGCCTCCGGGATTGCCTCTAGACTGAAGACTCCAGCCGCCTGCCTAGCCACAAGCCCGAAGCCTCCAGCCTCCTGCCCAACCACAAGCATTAAGACTCCAGACTCCTGCCTAGCCCCAAGCATGAATACACCATCCTCCTGCCTAGACTCTAGCCTGAAGACTCCGGCCTCCTGCCTAGCCCCTAGTCTGAAGACTGCAGCCTCCTGCCTAGCTATTAGCCCGAAGACACCAACCGTCAGCCTCTTGCCAAGGAAGCCAAGTCTCTAGCCTCTCGCCTCAAGCCTGAAGTCTCCAGCCTCCTACCTAGCCCCGAGCTGATGACTCCAGCCTCCTGCCTAGCCTCTAGCCTGACGACTCCAGCCTCCTGCCTGATGACTCCAGCCTCCTGCCTAGCCTCTGGCCTGAAGACTCCAGCCTCCTACAAACCTCTAGCCTGAAGATTCCAGCCTACTGCCTAGCTCAAAGCCTGAAGACTACAGCCTCCTGCCTAGCCTGAAGCCCGAAGATTCCAGCCTCCTGCCTATCCACAAGTATGAAGACTCCAGCCTCCTACCTAGCCACAAACATGAAGACTCCAGCCTCCCACCTAACCACAAGCCTGAGGACTCCAGCCACCCGCTTAGCCATAAGCCTGAAGACTGCAGACTCCTGCCGAGCACCAAGCCTGGAGACTCCAGATTCCTGCCTAGCCCCAAGCCTGAAAACTCCAGCCTCCTGCCTACCCAAAGCCTGAAGACTCCAGCCTCCTGCCCAGCCCCAAGCCCGAAGACACCAGCCTCCTGCCTAGCCTGTAGCCTGAAGACTGAACCCTCTAGCCTAGCCTCTAGCCTGAAGACTCCGGCTTCCTGCCCAGCCTCTGGCCTGAAGACTCCAGCCTCCTGCCTAGCCTCTATCCTGAAATCTCCAGCCTCTTGCCTAGCATCTAGCCTGATGACTCCAGCCTCCTGCCTAGCCCCTAGTCTGAAGACCGCAGCCTCCTGCCTAGCTTCTAGCCTGACGACTCCTGATGACTCCAGCCTCCTGCCTAGCCTCTAACCTGAAGACTGCAGCCTCCTGCCTAGCCTCTAGCCTGAAGATTCCAGCCTCCTCCCCAGCCTCTAGCTTGAAGACTCCAGCCTCTGGAATAGCCTCTGGCCTGAAGACTCCAGCCTCCGGGATTGCCTCTAGACTGAAGTCTCCAGCCTCCTGCCTAGCATCTAGCCTGATGACTCCAGCTTCCTGCCTAGCCCCTAGTCTGAAGACCGCAGCCTCCTGCCTAGCTTCTAGCCTGAAGACACCAACCGTTAGCCTCTTGCCAAGGAAGCCAAGTCTCTAGCCTCTCGCCTCAAGCCTGAAGTCTCCAGCCTCCTACCTAGCCCCGAGCCTGATGACTCCAGCCTCCTGCCTATCCTCTAGCCTGAGGAATACAGCCTCCTGCCGACCCTCTAGCCTGAAGACTCCAGCCTACTGCCTAGCCTCTAGCCTGACGACTCCTGATGACTCCAGCCTCCTGCCTAGCCTCCAACCTGAAGACTGCAGCCTCCTGCCTAGCCTCTAGCCTGAAGATTCCAGCCTCTAGCTTGAAGACTCCAGCCTCCGGAATAGCCTCTGGCCTGAAGATTCCAGCCTCCGGGATTGCCTCTAGACTGAAGACTCCAGCCGCCTGCCTAGCCACAAGCCCGAAGCCTCCAGCTTCCTGCCCAACCACAAGCATTAAGACTCCAGACTCCTGCCTAGCCCCAAGCATGAATACACCATCCTCCTGCCTAGACTCTAGCCTGAAGACTCCGGCCTCCTGCCTAGCCCCTAGTCTGAAGACTGCAGCCTCCTGCCTAGCTATTAGCCCGAAGACACCAACCGTTAGCCTCTTGCCAAGGAAGCCAAGTCTCTAGCCTCTCGCCTCAAGCCTGAAGTCTCCAGCCTCCTACCTAGCCCCGAGCTGATGACTCCAGCCTCCTGCCTAGCCTCTAGCCTGACGACTCCAGCCTCCTGCCTAGCCTCTGGCCTGAAGACTCCAGCCTCCTACAAACCTCTAGCCTGAAGATTCCAGCCTACTGCCTAGCTCAAAGCCTGAAGACTACAGCATCCTGCCTAGCCTGAAGCCCGAAGATTCCAGCCTCCTGCCTATCCACAAGTATGAAGACTCCAGCCTCCTACCTAGCCACAAACATGAAGACTCCAGCCTCCCACCTAACCACAAGCCTGAGGACTCCAGCCACCCGCTTAGCCATAAGCCTGAAGACTGCAGACTCCTGCCGAGCACCAAGCCTGGAGACTCCAGATTCCTGCCTAGCCCCAAGCCTGAAAACTCCAGCCTCCTGCCTACCCAAAGCCTGAAGACTCCAGCTTCCTGCCCAGCCCCAAGCCCGAAGACACCAGCCTCCTGCCTAGCCTGTAGCCTGAAGACTGAACCCTCTAGCCTAGCCTCTAGCCTGAAGACTCTGGCTTCCTGCCCAGCCTCTGGCCTGAAGACTCCAGCCTCCTGCCTAGCCTCTATCCTGAAATCTCCAGCCTCTTGCCTAGCATCTAGCCTGATGACTCCAGCCTCCTGCCTAGCCCCTAGTCTGAAGACCGCAGCCTCCTGCCTAGCTTCTAGCCTGACGACTCCTGATGACTCCAGCCTCCTGCCAAGCCTCTAACCTGAAGACTGCAGCCTCCTGCCTAGCCTCTAGCCTGAAGATTCCAGCCTCCTCCCCAGCCTCTAGCTTGAAGACTCCAGCCTCTGGAATAGCCTCTGGCCTGAAGACTCCAGCCTCCGGGATTGCCTCTAGACTGAAGTCTCCAGCCTCCTGCCTAGCATCTAGCCTGATGACTCCAGCTTCCTGCCTAGCCCCTAGTCTGAAGACCGCAGCCTCCTGCCTAGCTTCTAGCCTGAAGACACCAACCGTTAGCCTCTTGCCAAGGAAGCCAAGTCTCTAGCCTCTCGCCTCAAGCCTGAAGTCTCCAGCCTCCTACCTAGCCCCGAGCCTGATGACTCCAGCCTCCTGCCTATCCTCTAGCCTGAGGAATACAGCCTCCTGCCGACCCTCTAGCCTGAAGACTCCAGCCTACTGCCTAGCCTCTAGCCTGACGACTCCTGATGACTCCAGCCTCCTGCCTAGCCTCCAACCTGAAGACTGCAGCCTCCTGCCTAGCCTCTAGCCTGAAGATTCCAGCCTCTAGCTTGAAGACTCCAGCCTCCGGAATAGCCTCTGGCCTGAAGATTCCAGCCTCCGGGATTGCCTCTAGACTGAAGACTCCAGCCGCCTGCCTAGCCACAAGCCCGAAGCCTCCAGCCTCCTGCCCAACCACAAGCATTAAGACTCCAGACTCCTGCCTAGCCCCAAGCATGAATACACCATCCTCCTGCCTAGACTCTAGCCTGAAGACTCCGGCCTCCTGCCTAGCCCCTAGTCTGAAGACTGCAGCCTCCTGCCTAGCTATTAGCCCGAAGACACCAACCGTTAGCCTCTTGCCAAGGAAGCCAAGTCTCTAGCCTCTCGCCTCAAGCCTGAAGTCTCCAGCCTCCTACCTAGCCCCGAGCTGATGACTCCAGCCTCCTGCCTAGCCTCTAGCCTGACGACTCCAGCCTCCTGCCTGATGACTCCAGCCTCCTGCCTAGCCTCTGGCCTGAAGACTCCAGCCTCCTATCAAACCTCTAGCCTGAAGATTCCAGCCTACTGCCTAGCTCAAAGCCTGAAGACTACAGCCTCCTGCCTAGCCTGAAGCCCGAAGATTCCAGCCTCCTGCCTATCCACAAGTATGAAGACTCCAGCCTCCTACCTAGCCACAAACATGAAGACTCCAGCCTCCCACCTAACCACAAGCCTGAGGACTCCAGCCACCCGCTTAGCCATAAGCCTGAAGACTGCAGACTCCTGCCGAGCACCAAGCCTGGAGACTCCAGATTCCTGTCTAGCCCCAAGCCTGAAAACTCCAGCCTCCTGCCTACCCAAAGCCTGAAGACTCCAGCCTCCTGCCCAGCCCCAAGCCCGAAGACACCAGCCTCCTGCCTAGCCTGTAGCCTGAAGACTGAACCCTCTGGCCTAGCCTCTAGCCTGAAGACTCCGGCTTCCTGCCCAGCCTCTGGCCTGAAGACTCCGGCCTCCTGCCTAGCCTCTGGCCTGAAGACTCCGGCCTCCTGACTAGCTTCTGGCCTGAAGACTCCTGACTCCTGCCTAGCCTCTAGCCTGAAGACTCCAGCCTCCTGCCTAGCCTCAACCTTGAAGACTCCAGCCTCCTGCCTAGCCTGTAGCCTGAAGACTCAGGCCTCCTGAATAGCTTCTAGCCTGAAGACTCCAGCCTCCTGCCTAGCTACTAGCCTGAGGACTCCAGCCTCCTGCCTAGACACTAGCCTGAAGTCTCCAGCCTCCTGCTTAGCCAGAAGCCTGAAGACTCCAGCCTCCTGCCTAGCCCCAAGCCTGACGTCTCCGGTCTCCTGCCTAGCCACAAGCCTGAAGACTCCAGCCTCCTGCCTAGCCCCAAGTCTAAAGAACACAGCCTCCTGCCTAGCCTCTAGACTGAAGACTCCAGCCTCCTGCCTGGCCTCTAGCCTGAAGACTCCAGCCTCCTGCCTAGCCACTAGCTTGAAGACTCCAGCCTCCTGCCTAGCCTCTGGCCTGAAGACTCAAGGCCCCTGCCTAGCTGCTTGCCTGAAGACTCCAGCCACCTGCCTAGCCGCTTGCCTGAAGACTCCAGCCGCCTGACTAACCTGTAAACTGAAGACTCCAGCCTCATGCCTCGCCTGTAGCCTGAAGACTTCAGCCTCCTGCCTAGCCTCTAGCCTGAAGACTCCAGGCTGCTGCCTAGCCTCTAGCCTGAAGACTCCAGCCTACTGCCTGGCCTCTAGCCTGATGACTCCAGTCTCCTGCCTATCCTCTAGCCTGAGGACTCCAGCCTCTTGCCTACCCTCTAGCCTGAAGACTCCAGCCTCCTGCCTTGCCTCTAGCCTGACGTCTCCAGCCTCCTGCCTGATGACTCCAGCCTCCTGCCTAGCCTCTAACCTCAAGACTCCAGCCTCCTGGCTTGCATCTAGCCTGAAGACTCCAGCCTCCTGCCTAGCCACAGGCCTGAAGACTCCAGTCTCCTGCCTTGCCACAGTCTGAAGACTACAAATTCCCGCCTAGCCACAAGCCTGAGGACTGCAGCCTCCCGCCTAGCCCCAAGCCTGATGTCTCCAGCGTTCTGCCTAGCCTCTAGCCTGAAGACTCAACCCTCTGGCCTAGCCTCTAGCCTGAAGACTCCGGCTTCCTGCCCAGCCTTTGGCCTGAAGACTCCCGCCTTTGCTTAGCCTCTGGCCTGAAGACTCCGGTCTCCTGACCAGCCACTGGCCTGAAGACTCCAGCCTCCTGCCTAGCCCCAAGCCTGAAGACTCCAGCCTCCTGCCTAGCCAGAAGCCTAAAGACTCTAGCCTCATGCCTAGCCTCTAGCCTGAAGTCTCCAACCTCCTGCCTAGCCCCAAGCATGAATACTCCAGCCTCCTGCCTAGCCTCTAACCTGAAGACTGCAGCCTCCTGCCTAGCCTCTAGCCTGATGACTCCGGCCTCCTGCCTAGCCCCTAGTCTGAAGACTGCAGCCTCCTGTCTAGCTTCTAGCCTGAAGACCCCAACCGTTAGCCTCTTGCCAAGGAAGCCAAGTCTCTAGCCTCTCGTCTCAAGCCTGAAGACTCCAGCCTCCTACCTAGCCCCGAGCCTGATGACTCCAGCCTCCTGCCTATCCTCTAGCCTGAAGACTACAGCCTCCTGCCTACCCTCTAGCCTGAAGACTCCTGATGACTCCAGCCTCCTGCCTAGCCTCTAACCTGAAGACTGCAGCCTCCTGCCTAGCCTCTAGCCTGAAGACTCCAGCCTCCTGCCTAGCCAGAAGCCTAAAGACTCTAGCCTCATGCCTAGCCTCTGGCCTGAAGACTCCAACCTCCTACCTAGCCTCTGGACTGAAGACTCTAGCCTCCTGCCTAGACTCTGGCTTGAAGACTCCAGCCTCCTGCCTAACCTCTAGACTGAAGACTCCAGCCTCCTGCCTAGCCACTAGCTTGAAGACTCCAGCCTCCTGCCTAGCCTCTGGCCTGAAGACTCAAGCCCCCTGCCTAGCCACTTGCCTGAAGACTCCAGCCGCCTGCCTAACCTGTAAACTGAAGACTCCAGCCTCATGCCTAGCCTGTGGCCTGAAGACTCCAGCCTCCTGCCTAGCCTCTAGCCTGAAGACTCCAGGCTGCTGCCGAGCCTCTAGCCTGAAGACTCCAGCCTACTGCCTAGCCTCTAGCCTGATGACTCCAGTCTCCTGCGTATCCTCTAGCCTGAGGACTCCAGCCTCTTGCCTACACTCTAGCCTGAAGACTCCAGCCTCCTGGCTGATGACTCCAGCCTCCTGCCTAGCCTCTAACCTGAAGACTCCAGCCTCCTGCCTAGCCACTGGCCTGAAGACTCCAGTCTCCTGCCTTGCCACAATCTGAAGACTACAAATTCCTGCCTAGCCACAAGCCTGAGGACTGCAGCCTCCCGCCTAGCCCCAAGCCTGATGTCTCCAGCGTACTGCCTAGCCTCTAGCCTGAAGACTCCGGCTTCCTGCCCAGCCTTTGGCCTGAAGACTCCCGCCTTTGCTTAGCCTCTGGCCTGAAGACTCCGGCCTCCTGACCAGCCACTGGCCTGAAGACTCCAGCCTCCTGCCTAGCCCCAAGCCTGAAGACTCCAGCCTCCTGCCTAGCCAGAAGCCTAAAGACTCCGGCTCCCTGCCTAGTCCTTAGACTGAAGACTCCAGCCTCCTGCCTAGCCTCTAGCCTGAAGACTCCAGCCTCCTGCCTAGACACTAGCCTGAAGTCTCCAGCCTCCTGCTTAGCCAGAAGCCTGAAGACTCCAGCCTCCTGCCTAGACCCAAGCCTGACGTCTCCGGCCTCCTGCCTAGCCACAAGCCTGAAGACTCCAGCCTCCTGCCTAGCCCCAAGTCTAAAGAACACAGCCTCCTGCCTAGCCTCTAGACTGAAGACTCCAGCCTCCTGCCTGGCCTCTAGCCTGAAGACTCCAGCCTCCTGCCTAGCCACTAGCTTGAAGACTCCAGCCTCCTGCCTAGCCTCTGGCCTGAAGACTCAAGGCCCCTGCCTAGCTGCTTGCCTGAAGACTCCAGCCACCTGCCTAACCTGTAAACTGAAGACTCCAGCCTCATGCCTAGCCTGTGGCCTGAAGACTCCAGCCTCCTGCCTAGCCTCTAGCCTGAGGACTGCAGCCTCTTGCCTACCCTCTAGCCTGAAGACTCCAGCCTCCTGCCTAGCCTCTAGCCCTACGACTCCAGCCTCCTGCCTGATGACTCCAGCCCCCTGCCTAGCCTCTGCCCTGAAGACTCCAGCCTCCTGCCTAGCCCCTAGTCTGAAGACTGCAGCCTCCTGTCTAGCTTCTAGCCTGAAGACCCCAACCGTTAGCCTCTTGCCAAGGAAGCCAAGTCTCTAGCCTCTCGCCTCAAGCCTGAAGACTCCAGCCTCCTACCTAGCCCCGAGCCTGATGACTCCAGCCTCCTGCCTATCCTCTAGCCTGAAGACTACAGCCTCCTGCCTACCCTCTAGCTTGAAGACCTCTGATGACTCCAGCCTCCTGCCTAGCCTCTAGCCTGAAGACTCCGGCCTCCTGCCTAGCCCCTAGTCTGAAGACTGCAGCCTCCTGCCCAGCTATTAGCCCGAAGACACCAACCGTTAGCCTCTTGCCAAGGAAGCCAAGTCTCTAGCCTCTCGCCTCAAGCCTGAAGTCTCCAGCCTCCTACCTAGCCCCGAGCTGATGACTCCAGCCTCCTGCCTAGCCTCTAGCCTGACGACTCCAGCCTCCTGCCTGATGACTCCAGCCTCCTGCCTAGCCTCTGGCCTGAAGACTCCAGCCTCCTATCAAACCTCTAGCCTGAAGATTCCAGCCTACTGCCTAGCTCAAAGCCTGAAGACTATAGCCTCCTGCCTAGCCTGAAGCCCGAAGATTCCAGCCTCCTGCCTATCCACAAGCCTGAAGACTCAAGCCTCCTACCCAGCCACAAGCCGAAAGAGTCCTATCTCCTGCCTAGCCACAAGCATTAACACGCCAGCCTCCTGCCTAGCCTGCAGCCTGAAGACTCCAGCCTTTGGCCTGGTCTCTAGCCTGAAGACTCCAACCTCCTGCATAGCCGCTAACCTGAAGAATCCAGCCACCGGGATACCCTCTAGCCTGAAGACTCCAGCGTCCTGCCTCACCCGAGCCCGAAGACTCCTGCCTTCTGCCTAGCCGCAAGCCCGAAAACTTCAGTCTCCTGCCTAGCCCAAGACCGAAGACTCCTGCCTCCTGCCTAGCCGCAAGCCCGAAAACTTCAGTCTCCTGCCTAGCCCAAGACTGAAGACTCCAGCCTCCTGCCTAGCCCCAAGACTGAAGACTCCAGTATCTTGCCTAGCCCCAAGCATAAAGACTCCAGCCTCCTGCCTAGCCCCAAGCTCGAAGACTCCAGCCTCCTGCCTATCCCCAAGCATGAAGACTCCAGCCTCTTGCCTAGCTAGAAGCCCGAAGACTCCAGCCTCCTGCCTAGCCACAAACCCGAAGACTCCAGCCTCCTGCCTAGCCACAATCATGAAGACTCCAGCATCCTGCCTAACCCCAAATATGAGGACTCTAGCCTCCTGCCTAGCCAGAAGTCCACTGACTCCAGCATCCTGCCTAGCCCCAAGCCCGAAAACTCCAGCTTCCTGCCTAGCTACATGCCCGAAGACTCCAGCCTCCTTCCTAGGCACATGCCGAGGTCTCGAGCCTCCTGCCTAGCCACAAGCCGTAAGACTCCAGCCTCCTGCCTAGCCACAAGCCCGAAGACTCCAGCCTCCTTCCTAGCCCCAAGATCAAAGACTCCAGTCTCCTGCCCAGCCCCAGGACTGAAGACTCCAGCCTCTTGCCTAGCCCCTAGCCCGAAGTCTCCAGCCTCCTGCCTAGCCACAAGCCCACTGACTCCAGCCTCCTGCCTAGCCCCAAGCCCGAAAACTCCAGCTTCCTGCCTAGCTACAAGCCCGAAGACTCCAGCCTCCTTTCTAGGCACATTCCGAGGTCTCGAGCCTCCTGCCTAGCCACAAGCCGGAAGACTCCAGCCTCCTGCCTAGCCACAAGCCCGAAGACTCCAGCCTCCCGCCTAGCCCCAAGCCTGAAGACTCCAGCTTCCTGCCTAGCTACAAGCCCGAAGACTCCAGCCTCCTTCCGAGGCACATGCCGAGGTCTCGAGCCTCCTGCCTAGCCACAAGCCGGAAGACTCCAGCCTCCTGCCTAGCCACAAGCCCGAAGACTCCAGCCTCCTGCCTAGGTCCAAGGCTGAAGACTCCAACTTCCGGTCTCGCCCCAAGCCTGAGGAATCCAGCCTCCTGCCTAGCCCGAAGCCTCAAAACGTCAGCCTCCTGCCTAGCCCCAAGATTGAAGACTCCAGCCTCCTGCCTAGCCCCAAGACTGAAGACTCCAGCCTCTTGCCTAGCCCCAAGCTCGAAGACTCCAGCCTCCAGCCTATCCCCAAGCATGAAGACTCCAGCCTCCCGCCTAGCCCCAAGCCTGAAGACTCCAGCCTCCTGCCTAGCCCGAAGCCTCAAAACGTCAGCCTACTGCCTAGCCCCAAGATCGAAGACTCCAGCCTCCTGCCTAGCCCCAAGACTGAAGACTCCAGCCTCTTGCCTAGCCCCAAGCATGAAGACTCCAGCCCCCTGCCTATCCCCAAGCATGAAGACTCCATCCTCCTGCCTAGCCAGAAGCCCGAAGACTCCAGCCTCCTGCTTGGCCACAAACCTGAAGACTCCAGCCTGCTGCCTAGCCACAAGCATGAAGACTCCAGCTTCCTGCCTAGCCCCAAATATGAAGACTCCAGCCTCCTGCCTAGCCTCTAGCCTGAAGAATCCAGCCTCCTGCCTTGCCTGTAGCCTAAAGACTCCAGCCTCCTGCCTTGCCTCTACCCTGAAGGGTCCAACCTCCTGCATAGTCGCTAACCTGAAAACTCCAGCCTCCTGCCTAGCCACAAGCACGAGGACTCCAGCCTCCCGCCTAGCCCCAAGCCTGAAGACTCCAGCTTCCTGCCTAGCTACAAACCCGAAGACTCCAGCCTCCTTCCTAGGCACATGCCAAGGTCTCGAGCCTCCTGCCTAGCCACTAGCCGGAAGACTCCAGCCTCCTGCCTAGCCACAAGCCCGAAGACTGCAGCCTCCTGTCTAGCTCCAAGGCTGAAGACTCCAGCTTCCGGTCTCGCCCCAAGCCTGAGGACTCCAGCCTCCTGCTTAGCCCGAACCCTCAAAACGTCAGCCTCCTGCCTAGCACCAAGATCGAAGACTCCAGCCTCCTGCCTATCCCCAAGCATGAAGACTCCATCCTCCTGCCTAGCCAGAAGCCCGAAGACTCCAGCCTCCTGCCTAGCCACAAACCCGAAGACTCCAGCCTCCTGCCTAGCCCCTAGCCCGAAGTCTCCAGCCTGCTGCCTAGCCACAAGCCCGAAGACTCCAGCCACCTGCCTAGCCCCAAGCCCGAAGACTCCAGCCTCCTGCCTAGCCCCAAGCCCGAAGACTCCAGCTTCCTGCCTAGCTACAAGCCCGAAGACTCCAGCCTCCTTCCTAGGCACATGCCGAGGTCTCGAGCCTCCTGCCTAGCCACAAGCCGGAAGACTCCAGCCTCCTGCCTAGCCACAAGCCCGAAGACTCCAGCCTCCTGCCTAGCCCCAAGATCGAAGACTCCAGCCTCCTGCCTAGCCCCAAGACTGAAGACTCCAGCCTCTTGCCTAGCCCCAAGGATGAAGACTCAAGCCTCCTGCCTATCCCTAAGCATGAAGACTCCAGCCTCCTGCCTAGCCAGAAGCCCGAAGACTCTAGCCTCCTGCCTAGCCACAAACCCGAAGACTCCAGCCTCCTGCCTAGCCACATGCATGAAGACTCCAGCCTCTTGCCTAGCCCCAAATATGAAGACTCCAGCCTCCTGCCTAGCCCCAAGATCGAAGACTCCAGCCTCCTGCCTAGCCCCAAGACTGAAGACTCCAGCCTCTTGCCTAGCCCCAAGGATGAAGACTCAAGCCTCCTGCCTATCCCTAAGCATGAAGACTCCAGCCTCCTGCCTAGCCAGAAGCCCGAAGACTCTAGCCTCCTGCCTAGCCACAAACCCGAAGACTCCAGCCTCCTGCCTAGCCACATGCATGAAGACTCCAGCCTCTTGCCTAGCCCCAAATATGAAGACTCTAGCCTCCTGCCTAGCCCCAATCATGAAAAATCCAGCCTCCCACCTACCCCAAGCATAAAGACTCCAGCCTCCTGCCTATCCCCAAGCATGAAAACTCCAGCCTCCTGCCTAGCCCCAAGCCCGCAGCCACCAGTCTCCTGCCTAGCCCCAACCTCGAAGACTGCAGCCTCCTGCCTATCTAGAAGCCCGAAGACTCCAGCCTCCTGCCTAGCCACAAGCCGGAAGAATCCAGCCTCCTGCCTAGCCCCTAGCCCGAAGTCTCCAGCCTGCTGCCTAGCCACAAGCCCGAAGACTCCAGCCACCTGCCTAGCCCCAAGCCCGAAGACTCCAGCCTCCTGCCTAGCCACAAGCCCGAAGACTCCAGCCTCCTGCCTAGCCCCAAGCCCGAAGACTGCAGCTTCCTGCCTAGCTACAAGCCCGAAGACTCCAGCCTCCTTCCTAGGCACATGCCGAGGTCTCGAGCCTCCTGCCTAGCCACAAGCCGGAAGACTCCAGCCTCCTGCCTAGCCACAAGCCCGAAGACTCCAGCCTCCTGCCTAGCCCCAAGATCGAAGACTCCAGCCTCCTGCCTAGCCCCAAGACTGAAGACTCCAGCCTCCTGCCTAGCCCCAAATATGAAGGCTCCAGCCTCCTGCCTAGCCCCAAGCATGAAGAATGCAGCCTCCTGCCTAGCCCCAAGCATGAAGACTCCAGCCTCCTGCCTAGCCTCTAGCCTGCAGACTCCGGCCTCCTGCCTAGCCTCTAGCCTTAAGAATCCAGCCTCCTGCCTTGCCTCTAGCCTAAAGATCCAGCCTCCTGCCTAGCCTCTAGCCCGAAGACTCCAGCCTCCTGCCTAGCCACAAGCCCGAAGTCTCCAGACTCGTGCCTAGCCACAACCCTGAAGAGTCCAGCCTCCTGCCTAGCCACAAGCCTGAAGACTCGAGCCTCCTGCCTAGCCACAAGCCGGAACACTCCTGTCTCCTGCCTAGCCACAAGCATTAACACGCCAGCCTCCTGCCCAGCCTGCAGCCTGAAGACTCCAGCCTTTGGCCTGGTCCCTAGCCTGAAGACTCCAACCTCCTGCATCGCCGCTAACCTGAAGACTCCAGCCTCCTGCCTAGCCACAAGCATGAAGACTCCAGCCTCCTGCCTAGCCACAAGCCCGAAGACTCCAGCCTCCTTCCTAGCCCCAAGATCAAAGACTCCAGTCTCCTGCCCAGCCCCAGGACTGAAGAATCCAGCCTCTTGCCTAGCCCCAAGCATGAAGACTCCAGCCTCCTGCCTAGCCTCTAGCCTGAAGACTCCAGCCTCCTGCCTGACCTCTAGCCTGAAGACTCCAGCCTCCTGCCTAGCCTCTAGCCTGAAGACTCCAGCCTCCTGCCTAGCCTCTAGCCTGAAGGGTCCAACCTCCTGCATAGTCGCTAACCTGAAAACTCCAGCCTCCTGCCTAGCCACAAGCCCGAAGACTCCAGCCTCCCGCCTAGCCCCAAGCCTGAAGACTCCAGCCTCCTGCCTAGTCCGAAGCCTCAAAACGTCAGCCTCCTGCCTAGCCCCAAGATCGAAGACTCCAGCCTCCTGCCTAGCCCCAAGACTGAAGACTCCAGCCTCTTGCCTAGCCCCAAGCATGAAGACTCCAGCCCCCTGCCTATCCCCAAGCATGAAGACTCCATCCTCCTGCCTAGCCAGAAGCCCGAAGACTCCAGCCTCCTGCTTGGCCACAAACCTGAAGACTCCAGCTTCCTGCCTAACCACAAGCATGAAGACTCCAGCTTCCTGCCTAGCCCCAAATATGAAGACTCCAGCCTCCTGCCTAGCCTCTAGCCTGAAGAATCCAGCCTCCTGCCTTGCCTGTAGCCTAAAGACTCCAGCCTCCTGCCTTGCCTCTACCCTGAAGACTCCAGCCTCCTGCCTGACCTCTAGCCTAAAGACTCCAGCCTGCTGCCTAGCCTCTAGCCTGAAGAATCCAGCCTCCTGCCTTGCCTCTAGCCTAAAGACTCCAGTCTCCTGCCTAGCCTCTAGCCTGAAGGGTCCAACCTCCTGCATAGTCGCTAACCTGAAAACTCCAGCCTCCTGCCTAGCCACAAGCCCGAAGACTCCAGCCTCCCGCCTAGCCCCAAGCCTGAAGACTCCAGCTTCCTGCCTAGCTACAAGCCCGAAGACTCCTGCCAGCTTCCTAGGCACATGCCGAGGTCTCGAGCCTCCTGCCTAGCCACAAGCCGGAAAACTCCAGCCTCCTGCCTAGCCACAAGCCCGAAGACTGCAGCCTCCTGTCTAGCTCCAAGGCTGAAGACTCCAGCTTCCGGTCTCGCCCCAAGCCTGAGGACTCCAGCCTCCTGCTTAGCCCGAAGCCTCAAAACGTCAGCGTCCTGCCTAGCACCAAGATCGAAGACTCCAGCCTCCTGCCTAGCCCCAAGACTGATGAATCCAGCCTCTTGCCTAGCCCCAAGCATGAAGACTCCAGCCCCCTGCCTATCCCCAAGCTTGAAGACTCCATCCTCCTGCCTAGCCAGAAGCCCGAAGACTCCAGCCTCCTGCCTAGCCACAAACCCGAAGACTCCAGCCTCCTGCCTAGCCACAAGCATGAAGACTCCAGCCTCCTGCCTAGCCCCAAATATGAAGTCTCCAGCCTCCTGCCCAGCCTCCAGCCTGAAGAATCCAGCCTCCTGCCTTGCCTGTAGCCTAAAGACTCCAGCCTCCTGCCTAGCCTCTAGCCCGAAGACTCCAGCCTCCTGCCTAGCCACAAGCCCGAAGTCTCCAGACTCCTGCCTAGCCAGAAGCCTGATGACTGTAGCCTCCTGCCTGGCCACAAGCCTGAAGACTCCAGCCTCCTGCCTAGCCCCAACCCCGAAGACTCCAGCCTCCTGCCAAGCAGCAAGCCCGAAAACTTCAGTCTCCTGCCTAGCCCAAGACCAAAGACTCCAGCCTCCTGCCCAGCCCCAAGACTGAAGACTCCAGCATCTTGCCTAACCCCAAGCATGAAGACTCCAGTCTCCTGCCTAGCCCCAAGCTCGAAGACTCCAGCCTCCTGCCTAGCCACAAGACTGAAGACTCCAGCCTCTGGCCTATCCCCAAATATGAAGACTCTAGCCTCCTGCCTAGCCCCAAGCTCGAAGACTCCAGCCTCCTGCCTAGCCACAAGCCCGAAGACTCCAGCCTCCTGCCTAGCCACAAGCCCGAAGACTCCAGCCTCCTGCCTAGCCACAAGCTGGAAGCCTCCTGTCTTCTGCCTAGCCACAAGCATTAACACTCCAGCCTCCTGCCTAGCCTGCAGCCTGAAGACTCTAGCCTCTGGCCTAGCCACAAGCCAGAAGACTCCAGCAACCTGCCTAGCCCCTAGCCCGAAGTCTCCAGCATGCTGCCTAGCCCCAAGCCCGAAGACTCCAGCGTGCTGCCTAGCCCCAAGCCCGAGGACTCCAGCCTCCTGCCTAGCCACAAGTCGGAAGACTCCAGCCTCCTGACTAGCCCGAAGCCCGAAGACTCCAGCTTCCTGCCTAGCTACAAGCCCGAAGACTCCAGCCTCCTGCCTAGCCACAAGCCCGAAAACTTCAGTCTCCTGCCTAGCCCAAGACCGAAGACTCCAGCCTCCTGCCTAGCCCCAAGACTGAAGACTCCAGCCTCTTGCCGAGCCCCAAGCATGAAGACTCCAGCCTCCTGCCTAGCCCCAAATATGAAGACTCTAGCCTCCTGCCTAGCCCCAAATATGAAGACTCCAGCCTCCTGCCTAGCTCCAATCATGACGACTCCAGCCTCCTGCCTATCCCCTAGCATGAAGACTCCAGCCTCCTGCCTAGCCCCAAGCCCGAAGCCACCAGGCTCCTGCCTAGCCACAAGCCCGAAGTCTCCAGCCTCCTGCCTAGCCAGAAGCCTGAAGACTCCAGCCTCCTGCCTAGCCACAAACCCGAAGATTCCAGCCTCCTGCCTAGCCACAAGCATGAAGACTCCAGCCTCAAGCCTAGCCCCAAATATGAAGACTCTAGCCTCCTGCCTAGCCCCAATCATGAAGAATCCAGCCTCCCGCCTACCCCAAGCATGAAGACTCCAGCCTCCTGCCTAGCCCCAAGCCCGCAGCCACCAGTCTCCTGCCTAGCCCCAACCTCGAAGACTCCAGCCTCCTGCCTAGCTAGAAGCCCGAAGACTCCAGCCTCCTGCCTAGCCACAAGCCGGAAGAATCCAGCCTCCTGCCTAGCCCCTAGCCCGAAGTCTCCAGCCTGCTGCCTAGCCACAAGCCCGAAGACTCCAGCCACCTGCCTAGCCCCAAGCCCGAAGACTCCAGCCTCCTGCCTAGCCCCAAGCCCGAAGACTCCAGCTTCCTGCCTAGCTACAAGCCCGAAGACTCCAGCCTCCTTCCTAGGCACATGCCGAGGTCTCGAGCCTCCTGCCTAGCCACAAGCCGGAAGACTCCAGCCTCCTGCCTAGCCACAAGCCCGAAGACTCCAGCCTCCTGCCTAGCCCCAAGATCGAAGACTCCAGCCTCCTGCCTAGCCCCAAGACTGAAGACTCCAGCCTCTTGCCTAGCCCCAAGGATGAAGACTCAAGCCTCCTGCCTATCCCTAAGCATGAAGACTCCAGCCTCCTGCCTAGCCAGAAGCCCGAAGACTCTAGCCTCCTGCCTAGCCACAAACCCGAAGACTCCAGCCTCCTGCCTAGCCACATGCATGAAGACTCCAGCCTCTTGCCTAGCCCCAAATATGAAGACTCCAGCCTCCTGCCTAGCCCCAAGATCGAAGACTCCAGCCTCCTGCCTAGCCCCAAGACTGAAGACTCCAGCCTCTTGCCTAGCCCCAAGGATGAAGACTCAAGCCTCCTGCCTATCCCTAAGCATGAAGACTCCAGCCTCCTGCCTAGCCAGAAGCCCGAAGACTCTAGCCTCCTGCCTAGCCACAAACCTGAAGACTCCAGCCTCCTGCCTAGCCACATGCATGAAGACTCCAGCCTCTTGCCTAGCCCCAAATATGAAGACTCTAGCCTCCTGCCTAGCCCCAATCATGAAAAATCCAGCCTCCCACCTACCCCAAGCATAAAGACTCCAGCCTCCTGCCTATCCCCAAGCATGAAAACTCCAGCCTCCTGCCTAGCCCCAAGCCCGCAGCCACCAGTCTCCTGCCTAGCCCCAACCTCGAAGACTGCAGCCTCCTGCCTAGCTAGAAGCCCGAAGACTCCAGCCTCCTGCCTAGCCACAAGCCGGAAGAATCCAGCCTCCTGCCTAGCCCCTAGCCCGAAGTCTCCAGCCTGCTGCCTAGCCACAAGCCCGAAGACTCCAGCCACCTGCCTAGCCCCAAGCCCGAAGACTCCAGCCTCCTGCCTAGCCACAAGCCCGAAGACTCCAGCCTCCTGCCTAGCCCCAAGCCCGAAGACTGCAGCTTCCTGCCTAGCTACAAGCCCGAAGACTCCAGCCTCCTTCCTAGGCACATGCCGAGGTCTCGAGCCTCCTGCCTAGCCACAAGCCGGAAGACTCCAGCCTCCTGCCTAGCCACAAGCCCGAAGACTCCAGCCTCCTGCCTAGCCCCAAGATCGAAGACTCCAGCCTCCTGCCTAGCCCCAAGACTGAAGACTCCAGCCTCCTGCCTAGCCCCAAATATGAAGGCTCCAGCCTCCTGCCTAGCCCCAAGCATGAAGAATGCAGCCTCCTGCCTAGCCCCAAGCATGAAGACTCCAGCCTCCTGCCTAGCCTCTAGCCTGCAGACTCCGGCCTCCTGCCTAGCCTCTAGCCTTAAGAATCCAGCCTCCTGCCTTGCCTCTAGCCTAAAGATCCAGCCTCCTGCCTAGCCTCTAGCCCGAAGACTCCAGCCTCCTGCCTAGCCACAAGCCCGAAGTCTCCAGACTCGTGCCTAGCCACAACCCTGAAGAGTCCAGCCTCCTGCCTAGCCACAAGCCTGAAGACTCGAGCCTCCTGCCTAGCCACAAGCCGGAACACTCCTGTCTCCTGCCTAGCCACAAGCATTAACACGCCAGCCTCCTGCCCAGCCTGCAGCCTGAAGACTCCAGCCTTTGGCCTGGTCCCTAGCCTGAAGACTCCAACCTCCTGCATCGCCGCTAACCTGAAGACTCCAGCCACCGAGATTTTCTCTAGCCTGAAGACTCCAGCGTCCTGCCTCACCCGAGCCCGAAGACTCCTGCCTCCTGCCTAGCTGCAAGCCCGAAAACTTCAGTCTCCTGCCTAGCCCAAGACCGAAGACTCCAGCCTCCTGCCTAGCCCCAAGATCGAAGACTCCAGCCTCCTGCCTAGCCCCAGGACTGAAGACTCCAGCCTCTTGCCTAGCTCCAAGCATGAAGACTCCAGCCCCCTGCCTATCCCCAAGCATGAAGACTCCAGCCTCCTGCCCAGCCACAAACCCAAAGACTCCAGCCTCCTGCCTAGCCACAAGCCCGAAAACTTCAGTCTCCTGCCTAGCCCAAGACCGAAGACTCCAGCCTCCTGCCTAGCCCCAAGACTGAAGACTCCAGCCTCTTGCCGAGCCCCAAGCATGAAGACTCCAGCCTCCTGCCTAGCCCCAAATATGAAGACTCTAGCCTCCTGCCTAGCCCTAAATATGAAGACTCCAGCCTCCTGCCTAGCCCCAATCATGACGACTCCAGCCTCCTGCCTATCCCCAAGCATGAAGACTCCAGCCTCCTGCCTAGCCCCAAGCCCGAAGCCACCAGGCTCCTGCCTAGCCACAAGCCCGAAGTCTCCAGCCTCCTGCCTAGCCAGAAGCCTGAAGACTCCAGCCTCCTGCCTAGCCACAAACCCGAAGATTCCAGCCTCCTGCCTAGCCACAAGCATGAAGACTCCAGCCTCAAGCCTAGCCCCAAATATGAAGACTCTAGCCTCCTGCCTAGCCCCAATCATGAAGAATCCAGCCTCCCGCCTACCCCAAGCATGAAGACTCCAGCCTCCTGCCTATCCCCAAGCATGAAAACTCCAGCCTCCTGCCTAGCCCCAAGCCCGCAGCCACCAGTCTCCTGCCTAGCCCCAACCTCGAAGACTCCAGCCTCCTGCCTAGCTAGAAGCCCGAAGACTCCAGCCTCCTGCCTAGCCACAAGCCGGAAGAATCCAGCCTCCTGCCTAGCCCCTAGCCCGAAGTCTCCAGCCTGCTGCCTAGCCACAAGCCCGAAGACTCCAGCCACCTGCCTAGCCCCAAGCCCGAAGACTCCAGCCTCCTGCCTAGCCCCAAGCCCGAAGACTCCAGCTTCCTGCCTAGCTACAAGCCCGAAGACTCCAGCCTCCTTCCTAGGCACATGCCGAGGTCTCGAGCCTCCTGCCTAGCCACAAGCCGGAAGACTCCAGCCTCCTGCCTAGCCACAAGCCCGAAGACTCCAGCCTCCTGCCTAGCCCCAAGATCGAAGACTCCAGCCTCCTGCCTAGCCCCAAGACTGAAGACTCCAGCCTCTTGCCTAGCCCCAAGGATGAAGACTCAAGCCTCCTGCCTATCCCTAAGCATGAAGACTTCAGCCTCCTGCCTAGCCAGAAGCCCGAAGACTCTAGCCTCCTGCCTAGCCACAAACCCGAAGACTCCAGCCTCCTGCCTAGCCACATGCATGAAGACTCCAGCCTCTTGCCTAGCCCCAAATATGAAGACTCCAGCCTCCTGCCTAGCCCCAAGATCGAAGACTCCAGCCTCCTGCCTAGCCCCAAGACTGAAGACTCCAGCCTCTTGCCTAGCCCCAAGGATGAAGACTCAAGCCTCCTGCCTATCCCTAAGCATGAAGACTCCAGCCTCCTGCCTAGCCAGAAGCCCGAAGACTCTAGCCTCCTGCCTAGCCACAAACCCGAAGACTCCAGCCTCCTGCCTAGCCACATGCATGAAGACTCCAGCCTCTTGCCTAGCCCCAAATATGAAGACTCTAGCCTCCTGCCTAGCCCCAATCATGAAAAATCCAGCCTCCCACCTACCCCAAGCATAAAGACTCCAGCCTCCTGCCTATCCCCAAGCATGAAAACTCCAGCCTCCTGCCTAGCCCCAAGCCCGCAGCCACCAGTCTCCTGCCTAGCCCCAACCTCGAAGACTGCAGCCTCCTGCCTAGCTAGAAGCCCGAAGACTCCAGCCTCCTGCCTAGCCACAAGCCGGAAGAATCCAGCCTCCTGCCTAGCCCCTAGCCCGAAGTCTCCAGCCTGCTGCCTAGCCACAAGCCCGAAGACTCCAGCCACCTGCCTAGCCCCAAGCCCGAAGACTCCAGCCTCCTGCCTAGCCACAAGCCCGAAGACTCCAGCCTCCTGCCTAGCCCCAAGCCCGAAGACTGCAGCTTCCTGCCTAGCTACAAGCCCGAAGACTCCAGCCTCCTTCCTAGGCACATGCCGAGGTCTCGAGCCTCCTGCCTAGCCACAAGCCGGAAGACTCCAGCCTCCTGCCTAGCCACAAGCCGGAAGAATCCAGCCTCCTGCCTAGCCCCTAGCCCGAAGTCTCCAGCCTGCTGCCTAGCCACAAGCCCGAAGACTCCAGCCTCCTGCCTAGCCCCAAGATCGAAGACTCCAGCCTCCTGCCTAGCCCCAAGACTGAAGACTCCAGCCTCCTGCCTAGCCCCAAATATGAAGGCTCCAGCCTCCTGCCTAGCCCCAAGCATGAAGAATGCAGCCTCCTGCCTAGCCCCAAGCATGAAGACTCCAGCCTCCTGCCTAGCCTCTAGCCTGCAGACTCCGGCCTCCTGCCTAGCCTCTAGCCTTAAGAATCCAGCCTCCTGCCTTGCCTCTAGCCTAAAGATCCAGCCTCCTGCCTAGCCTCTAGCCCGAAGACTCCAGCCTCCTGCCTAGCCACAAGCCCGAAGTCTCCAGACTCGTGCCTAGCCACAACCCTGAAGAGTCCAGCCTCCTGCCTGGCCACAAGCCTGAAGACTCGAGCCTCCTGCCTAGCCACAAGCCGGAACACTCCTGTCTCCTGCCTAGCCACAAGCATTAACACGCCAGCCTCCTGCCCAGCCTGCAGCCTGAAGACTCCAGCCTTTGGCCTGGTCCCTAGCCTGAAGACTCCAACCTCCTGCATCGCCGCTAACCTGAAGACTCCAGCCACCGAGATTTTCTCTAGCCTGAAGACTCCAGCGTCCTGCCTCATCCGAGCCCGAAGACTCCTGCCTCCTGCCTAGCTGCAAGCCCGAAAACTTCAGTCTCCTGCCTAGCCCAAGACCGAAGACTTCAGCCTCCTGCCTAGCCCCAAGATCGAAGACTCCAGCCTCCTGCCTAGCCCCAGGACTGAAGACTCCAGCCTCTTGCCTAGCTCCAAGCATGAAGACTCCAGCCCCCTGCCTATCCCCAAGCATGAAGACTCCAGCCTCCTGCCCAGCCACAAACCCAAAGACTCCAGCCTCCTGCCTAGCCACAAGCATGAAGACTCCAGCCTCCTGCCTAGCCCCAAATATGAAGACTCGAGCCTCCTGCCTAGCCCCAAGCATGAAGACTCCAGCCTCCTGCTTAGACTCTAGCCTGAAGAATCCAGCCTCTTGCCTTGCCTCTAGCCTAAAGACTCCAGCCTCCTGCCTAGCCTCTAGCCCGAAGACTCCAGCCTCCTGCCTAGCCACAAGCCTGAAGTCTCCAGACTCCTGCCTAGCCAGAAGCCTGAAGACTCCAGCCTCCTGCCTAGCCACAAGCCTGAAGACTCGAGCCTCCTGCTCATCCACAAGCCGGAACAGTCCTGCCTCCTGCCTAGCCACAAGCATTAACACGCCAGACTCCTGCCTAGCCTGCAGCCTGAAGACTCCAGCCTTTGGCCTGGTCTCTAGCCTGAAGACGCCAACCTCCTGCATAGCCGCTAACCTGAAGATTCCAGCCACCGGGATACCCTCTAGCCTGAAGACTCCAGCGTCCTGCCTCACCTGAGCCCGAAGACTCCTGCCTCCTGCCTAGCCGCAAGCCCGAAAACTTCAGTCTCCTGCCTAGCCCAAGACTGAAGACTCCAGCCTCCGGCCTAGCCCCAAGACTGAAGACTCCAGCATCTTGCCTAGACCCAAGCTTGAAGACTCCAGCCTCCTGCCTAGCCCCAAGCTCGAAGACTCCAGCCTCCTGCCTATCCCCAAGCATGAAGACTCCAGCCTCCTGCCTAGCTAGAAGCCCAAAGACTCCAGCCTCCTGCCTAGCCACAAACCCAAAGACTCCAGCCTCCTGCCTAGCCACAAACATGAAGACTACAGCCTCCTGCCTAACCACAAGCCCGAAGACTCCAGCCTCCTGCCTAGCCAGAAGCCCGAAGACTCCAGCCTCCTGCCTATCCCCAAGCCCGAAGACTCCAACTTCCTGCCTAGCTACAAGCCGGAAGACTCCAGCCTCCTTCCTAGGCACATGCCGAGGTCTCGAGCCTCCTGCGTAGCCACAAGCCGGAAGACTCCAGCCTCCTGCCTAGCCACAAGCCCGAAGACTCCAGCCTCCTGCCTAGCCCCAAGATCGAAGACTCCAGCCTCCTGCCTAGCCCCAAGATCGAAGACTCCAGCCTCCTGCCTAGCCACAAGACTGAAGACTCCAGCCTCTGGCCTAGCCGCAAATATGAAGACTCTAGCCTCCTGCCTAGCCCCAAGCTCGAAGACTCCAGCCTCCTGCCTAGCCACAAGCCCGAAGACTCCAGCCTCCTGCCTAGCCACAAGCTGGAAGCCTCCTGTCTTCTGCCTAGCCACAAGCATTAACACTCCAGCCTCCTGCCTAGCCTGCAGCCTGAAGACTCTAGCCTCTGGCCTAGCCACAAGCCAGAAGACTCCAGCAACCTGCCTAGCCCCTAGCTCGAAGTCTCCAGCCTCCTGCCTAGCCACAAGCCCGAAGACTCCAGACTGCTGCCTAGCCCCAAGCCTGAAGACTCCAGCCTCCTGCCTAGCCACAAGCCGGAAGACTCCAGCCTCCTGCCTAGCCCGAAGCCCGAAGACTCCAGCTTCCTGCCGAGCTACAAGCCTGAAGACTCCAGCCTCCTGCCTAGCCACAAGCCCGAAAACTTCAGTCTCCTGCCTAGCCCAAGACCGAAGACTCCAGCCTCCTGCCTAGCCCCAAGAACTGAAGACTCCAGCCTCTTGCCGAGCCCCAAGCATGAAGACTCTAGCCTCCTGCCTAGCCCCAAATATGAAGACTCTAGCCTCCTGCCTAGCCCCAGTCATGACGACTCCAGCCTTCTGCCTATCCCCAAGCATGAAGACTCCAGCCTCCTGCCTAGCCCCAAGCCCGAAGCCACCAGGCTCCTGCCTAGCCACAAGCCCGAAGTCTCCAGCCTCCTGCCTAGCCAGAAGCCCGAAGACTCCAGCCTCCTGCCTAGCCACAAACCTGAAGACTCCAGTCTCCTGCCTAGCCACAAGCATGAAGACTCCAGCCTCTTGCCTAGCCCCAAATAAGAAGACCCTAGCCTCCTGCCTAGCCCCAATCATGAAGAATCCAGCCTCCCGCCTAGCCCCAAGCATGAAGACTCCAGCCTCCTCCCTATCCCCAAGCATGATGACTCCAGCCTCCTGCCTAGCCCCAAGCCCGCAGCCACCAGTCTCCTGCCTAGCCCCAAGATCGAAGACTCCAGCCTCCTGCCTAGCCCCAGGACTGAAGACTCCAGCCTCTTGCCTAGCTCCAAGCATGAAGACTCCAGCCCCCTGCCTATCCCCAAGCATGAAGACTCCAGCCTCCTGCCCAGCCGCAAACCCAAAGACTCCAGCCTCCTGCCTAGCCACAAGCATGAAGACTCCAGCCTCCTGCCTAGCCCCAAATATGAAGACTCGAGCCTCCTGCCTAGCCCCAAGCATGAAGACTCCAGCCTCCTGCTTAGACTCTAGCCTGAAGAATCCAGCCTCCTGCCTTGCCTCTAGCCTGCAGACTCCGGCTTCCTGCCTAGCCCCAAGATCGAAGACTCCAACCTCTGGCCTAGCCCCAAGCCCTAAGCCACCAGGCTCCTGCCTAGCCACAAGCCCGAAGACTCCAGCCTCCTGCCTAGCCACAAGCTGGAAGACTCCTGTCTCCTGCCTAGCCACAAGCATTAACACTCCAGCCTCCCGCCTAGCCTGCAGCCTGAAGACTCTTGCATCTGGCCTAGCCACAAGCCCGAAGACTCCAGCCTCCTGCCTAGCCCCAAGCCCGAAGTCTCCAGACTCCTGCCTAGCCAGAAGCATGAAGACTCCAGCCTCCTGCCCAGCCGCAAACCCAAAGACTCCAGCCTCCTGCCTAGCCACAAGCATGAAGACTCCAGCCTCCTGCCTAGCCCCAAATATGAAGACTCGAGCCTCCTGCCTAGCCCCAAGCATGAAGACTCCAGCCTCCTGCTTAGACTCTAGCCTGAAGAATCCAGCCTCCTGCCTTGCCTCTAGCCTGCAGACTCCGGCTTCCTGCCTAGCCCCAAGATCGAAGACTCCAACCTCTGGCCTAGCCCCAAGCCCTAAGCCACCAGGCTCCTGCCTAGCCACAAGCCCGAAGACTCCAGCCTCCTGCCTAGCCACAAGCTGGAAGACTCCTGTCTCCTGCCTAGCCACAAGCATTAACACTCCAGCCTCCCGCCTAGCCTGCAGCCTGAAGGCTCTTGCATCTGGCCTAGCCACAAGCCCGAAGACTCCAGCCTCCTGCCTAGCCCCAAGCCCGAAGTCTCCAGACTCCTGCCTAGCCACAAGCATGAAGACTCCAGCCTCCTGCCCAGCCGCAAACCCAAAGACTCCAGCCTCCTGCCTAGCCACAAGCATGAAGACTCCAGCCTCCTGCCTAGCCCCAAATATGAAGACTCGAGCCTCCTGCCTAGCCCCAAGCATGAAGACTCCAGCCTCCTGCTTAGACTCTAGCCTGAAGAATCCAGCCTCCTGCCTTGCCTCTAGCCTGCAGACTCCGGCTTCCTGCCTAGCCCCAAGATCGAAGACTCCAACCTCTGGCCTAGCCCCAAGCCCTAAGCCACCAGGCTCCTGCCTAGCCACAAGCCCGAAGACTCCAGCCTCCTGCCTAGCCACAAGCTGGAAGACTCCTGTCTCCTGCCTAGCCACAAGCATTAACACTCCAGCCTCCTGCCTAGCCTGCAGCCTGAAGACTCTTGCATCTGGCCTAGCCACAAGCCCGAAGACTCCAGCTTCCTGCATAGCTACAAGCCCGAAGACTCCAGCCTCCTTCCTAGGCACATGCCGAGGTCTCGAGCCTCCTGCCTAGCCCCAAGCCCGAAGACTCCAGCTTCCTGCATAGCTACAAGCCCGAAGACTCCAGCCTCCTGCCCAGCCACAAGCCCGAAGACTCCAGCCTCCTGCCTAGCTCCAAGGCTGAAGACTACAGCTTCCGGTCTCGCCCCAAGCCTGAGGACTCCAGCCTCCTGCCTAGCCCCAAGCCCCAAAACTTCAGCCTCCTGCCTAGCCCCAAGATCGAAGACTACAGCCTCCTGCCTAGCCAGAAGCCCGAAGACTCCAGCCTCCTGCCTAGCCACAAGCATGAAGAATCCAGCCTCCTGCCTAGCCCCAAGCATGAAGACTCCAGCCTCCTGCTTAGCCTCTAGCCTGCAGACTCCGGCCTCCTACCTAGCCTCTAGCCCGAAGACTCCAGCCTCCTGCCTAGCCCCAAGCATGAAGACTCCAGCCTCCTGCTTAGCCTCTAGCCTGCAGACTCCAGCCTCCTGCCTAGCCTCTAGCCCGAAGACTCCAGCCTCCTGCCTAGCCACAAGCCTGAAGTCTCCAGACTCCTGCCTAGCCACAAGCATTAACACTCCAGCCTCCTGCCTAGCCTGCAGCCTGAAGACTCTTGCATCTGGCCTAGCCACAAGCCCGAAGACTCCAGCTTCCTGCATAGCTACAAGCCCGAAGACTCCAGCCTCCTTCCTAGGCACATGCCGAGGTCTCGAGCCTCCTGCCTAGCCCCAAGCCCGAAGACTCCAGCTTCCTGCATAGCTACAAGCCCGAAGACTCCAGCCTCCTGCCCAGCCACAAGCCCGAAGACTCCAGCCTCCTGCCTAGCTCCAAGGCTGAAGACTACAGCTTCCGGTCTCGCCCCAAGCCTGAGGACTCCAGCCTCCTGCCTAGCCCCAAGCCCCAAAACTTCAGCCTCCTGCCTAGCCCCAAGATCGAAGACTACAGCCTCCTGCCTAGCCAGAAGCCCGAAGACTCCAGCCTCCTGCCTAGCCACAAGCATGAAGAATCCAGCCTCCTGCCTAGCCCCAAGCATGAAGACTCCAGCCTCCTGCTTAGCCTCTAGCCTGCAGACTCCGGCCTCCTACCTAGCCTCTAGCCCGAAGACTCCAGCCTCCTGCCTAGCCCCAAGCATGAAGACTCCAGCCTCCTGCTTAGCCTCTAGCCTGCAGACTCCAGCCTCCTGCCTAGCCTCTAGCCCGAAGACTCCAGCCTCCTGCCTAGCCACAAGCCTGAAGTCTCCAGACTCCTGCCTAGCCACAAGCATTAACACTCCAGCCTCCTGCCTAGCCTGCAGCCTGAAGACTCTTGCATCTGGCCTAGCCACAAGCCCGAAGACTCCAGCTTCCTGCATAGCTACAAGCCCGAAGACTCCAGCCTCCTTCCTAGGCACATGCCGAGGTCTCGAGCCTCCTGCCTAGCCCCAAGCCCGAAGACTCCAGCTTCCTGCATAGCTACAAGCCCGAAGACTCCAGCCTCCTGCCCAGCCACAAGCCCGAAGACTCCAGCCTCCTGCCTAGCTCCAAGGCTGAAGACTACAGCTTCCGGTCTCGCCCCAAGCCTGAGGACTCCAGCCTCCTGCCTAGCCCCAAGCCCCAAAACTTCAGCCTCCTGCCTAGCCCCAAGATCGAAGACTACAGCCTCCTGCCTAGCCAGAAGCCCGAAGACTCCAGCCTCCTGCCTAGCCACAAGCATGAAGAATCCAGCCTCCTGCCTAGCCCCAAGCATGAAGACTCCAGCCTCCTGCTTAGCCTCTAGCCTGCAGACTCCGGCCTCCTACCTAGCCTCTAGCCTGAAGAATCCAGCCTCCTGCCTTGCCTCTAGCCTAAAGACTCCAGCCTCCTGCCTAGCCTCTAGCCCGAAGACTCCAGCCTCCTGCCTAGCCACAAGCCTGAAGTCTCCAGACTCCTGCCTAGCCACAAGCATTAACACTCCAGCCTCCTGCCTAGCCTGCAGCCTGAAGACTCTTGCATCTGGCCTAGCCACAAGCCCGAAGACTCCAGCTTCCTGCATAGCTACAAGCCCGAAGACTCCAGCCTCCTTCCTAGGCACATGCCGAGGTCTCGAGCCTCCTGCCTAGCCCCAAGCCCGAAGACTCCAGCTTCCTGCATAGCTACAAGCCCGAAGACTCCAGCCTCCTGCCCAGCCACAAGCCCGAAGACTCCAGCCTCCTGCCTAGCTCCAGGGCTGAAGACTACAGATTCCGGTCTCGCCCCAAGCCTGAGGACTCCAGCCTCCTGCCTAGCCCCAAGCCCCAAAACTTCAGCCTCCTGCCTAGCCCCAAGATCGAAGACTACAGCCTCCTGCCTAGCCAGAAGCCCGAAGACTCCAGCCTCCTGCCTAGCCACAAGCATGAAGAATCCAGCCTCCTGCCTAGCCCCAAGCATGAAGACTCCAGCCTCCTGCTTAGCCTCTAGCCTGCAGACTCCGGCCTCCTGCCTAGCCTCTAGCCTGAAGAATCCAGCCTCCTGCCTTGCCTCTAGCCTAAAGACTCCAGCCTCCTGCCTAGCCTCTAGCCCGAAGACTGCAGCCTCCTGCCTAGCCACAAGCCCAAAGTCTCCAGACTCCTGCCTAGCCACAAGCCTGAAGACTCCAGCCTCCTTCCTAGCCAAAAGCCTGAAGACTCGAGCCTCCTGCCAAGCCACAAGCAGGAACAGTCCTGTCTCCTGCCTAGCCACAAGCATTAACACGCCAGACTCCTGCCTAGCCTGCAGTCTGAAGACTCCAGCCTTTGGACTGGTCTCTAGCCTGAAGACTCCAACCTCCTGCATAGCCGCTAACCTGAAGAATCCAGCCACCGGGATACCGTCTAGCCTGAAGACTCCAGCGTCCTGCCTCACCTGAGCCCGAAGACTCCTGCCTCCTGCCTAGCCGCAAGCCCGAAAAGTTCAGTCTCCTGCCTAGCCCAAGACCGAAGACTCCAGCCTCCTGCCTAGCCCCAAGACTGAAGACTTCAGCATCTTGCCTAGCCCCAAGCATGAAGACTCCAGCCTCCTGCCTAGCCCCAAGCTCGAAGACTCCAGCCTCCTGCCTAGCCACAAAGTCGAAGACTCCAGTCTCCTGCCTAGCCACAAGCATTAACACGCCAGCCTCCTGCCTAGCCTGCAGCCTGAAGACTCCAGTCTTTGGCCTGGTCTCTAGCCTGAAGACTCCAACCTTTTGCATAGCCGCTAACCTGAAGACTCCAGTCTCCTGCCTAGACCCAAGCACGAAGACTCCACCCTCCTGCCTAGCCCCAAGCTCGAAGAGTCTAGCCTCCTGCCTAGCCTGAAGCCCGAAGACTCCAGCCTCCTGCCTAGCCAGAAGCCCGAAGACTCCAGCCTCCTGCCTAGCCACAAGCTCGAAGACTCTAGCCTCCTGCCTAGCCCCAAGACTGAAGACTCCAGCCCCTTGCCTAGCCCCAAGCATGAAGACTCCAGCCTCCTGCCTATCCCTAAGCATGAAGACTGCAGCCTCCTGCCTAGCCAGAAGCCCGAAGACTCCAGCCTCCTGCCTAGCCAGAAGCCCGAAGACTCCAGCCTCCTGCCTAGCCACAAGCATGAAGACTCCAGCCTCTGGCCTAGCCCCAAATATGAAGACTGTAGCCTCCTGCCTAGCCCCAAGCTCGAAGACTCCAGCCTCCTGCCTAGCCACAAGCCCGAAGACTCCAGCCTCCTGCCTAGCCACAAGCTGGAAGCCTCCTGTCTCCTGCCTAGCCACAAGCATTAACACTTCAGCCTCCCGCCTAGCCTGCAGCCTGAAAACTCTAGGCTCTGGCCTAGCCACAAGCTAGAAGACTCCAGCCTCCTGCCTAGCCTCTAGCCCGAAGTCTCCAGCCTCCTGCCCAGCCACAAGCCGGAAGACTCCAGCCTCCTGCCTAGCCCGAAGCCCGAAGACTCCAGCTTCCTGCCTAGCTACAAGCCCGAAGACTCCAGCCTCCTGCCTAGCCACAAGCCCGAAAACTTCAGTCTCCTGCCTAGCCCAAGACCGAAGACTCCAGCCTCCTGCCTAGCCCCAAGACTGAAGACTCCAGCCTCTTGCCGAGCCCCAAGCATGAAGACTCCAGCCTCCTGCCTAGCCCCAAATATGAAGACTCTAGCCTCCTGCCTAGCCCCAATTATGACGACTCCAGCCTCCTGCCTATCCCCAAGCATGAAGACTCCAGCCTCCTGCCTAGCCCCAAGCCCGAAGTCTCCAGCCTCCTGCCTAGCCAGAAGCCCGAAGACTCCAGCCTCCTGTCTAGCCACAAGCATGAAGACTCCAGCCTCCTGCCTAGCCCCAAGACTGAAGACTTCAGCATCTTGCCTAGCCCTAAGCATGAAGACTCCAGCCTCCTGCCTAGCCCCAAGCTCGAAGACTCCAGCCTCCTGCCTAGCCACAAAGTCGAAGACTCCAGTCTCCTGCCTAGCCACAAGCATTAACACGCCAGCCTCCTGCCTAGCCTGCAGCCTGAAGACTCCAGTCTTTGGCCTGGTCTCTAGCCTGAAGACTCCAACCTTTTGCATAGCCGCTAACCTGAAGACTCCAGTCTCCTGCCTAGACCCAAGCTCGAAGACTCCACCCTCCTGCCTAGCCCCAAGCTCGAAGAGTCTAGCCTCCTGCCTAGCCAGAAGCCCGAAGACTCCAGCCTCCTGCCTAGCCAGAAGCCCGAAGACTCCAGCCTCCTGCCTAGCCACAAGCTCGAAGACTCTAGCCTCCTGCCTAGCCCCAAGACTGAAGTCTCCAGCCCCTTGCCTAGCCCCAAGCATGAAGACTCCAGCCTCCTGCCTATCCCTAAGCATGAAGACTGCAGCCTCCTGCCTAGCCAGAAGCCCGAAGACTCCAGCCTCCTGCCTAGCCAGAAGCCTGTAGACTCCAGCCTCCTGCCTAGCCACAAGCATGAAGACTTCAGCATCTTGCCTAGCCCCAAGCATGAAGACTCCAGCCTCCTGCCTAGCCCCAAGCTCGAAGACTCCAGCCTCCTGCCTAGCCACAAAGTCGAAGACTCCAGTCTCCTGCCTAGCCACAAGCATTAACACGCCAGCCTCCTGCCTAGCCTGCAGCCTGAAGACTCCAGTCTTTGGCCTGGTCTCTAGCCTGAAGACTCCAACCTTTTGCATAGCCGCTAACCTGAAGACTCCAGTCTCCTGCCTAGACCCAAGCACGAAGACTCCACCCTCCTGCCTAGCCCCAAGCTCGAAGAGTCTAGCCTCCTGCCTAGCCTGAAGCCCGAAGACTCCAGCCTCCTGCCTAGCCAGAAGCCCGAAGACTCCAGCCTCCTGCCTAGCCACAAGCTCGAAGACTCTAGCCTCCTGCCTAGCCCCAAGACTGAAGACTCCAGCCCCTTGCCTAGCCCCAAGCATGAAGACTCCAGCCTCCTGCCTATCCCTAAGCATGAAGACTGCAGCCTCCTGCCTAGCCAGAAGCCCGAAGACTCCAGCCTCCTGCCTGGCCAGAAGCCCGAAGACTCCAGCCTCCTGCCTAGCCACAAGCATGAAGACTCCAGCCTCTGGCCTAGCCCCAAATATGAAGACTCTAGCCTCCTGCCTAGCCCCAAGCTCGAAGACTCCAGCCTCCTGCCTAGCCACAAGCCCGAAGACTCCAGCCTCCTGCCTAGCCACAAGCTGGAAGCCTCCTGTCTCCTGCCTAGCCACAAGCATTAACACTTCAGCCTCCCGCCTAGCCTGCAGCCTGAAAACTCTAGGCTCTGGCCTAGCCACAAGCTAGAAGACTCCAGCCTCCTGCCTAGCCTCTAGCCCGAAGTCTCCAGCCTCCTGCCCAGCCACAAGCCGGAAGACTCCAGCCTCCTGCCTAGCCCGAAGCCCGAAGACTCCAGCTTCCTGCCTAGCTACAAGCCCGAAGACTCCAGCCTCCTGCCTAGCCACAAGCCCGAAAACTTCAGTCTCCTGCCTAGCCCAAGACCGAAGACTCCAGCCTCCTGCCTAGCCCCAAGACTGAAGACTCCAGCCTCTTGCCGAGCCCCAAGCATGAAGACTCCAGCCTCCTGCCTAGCCCCAAATATGAAGACTCTAGCCTCCTGCCTAGCCCCAATTATGACGACTCCAGCCTCCTGCCTATCCCCAAGCATGAAGACTCCAGCCTCCTGCCTAGCCCCAAGCCCGAAGTCTCCAGCCTCCTGCCTAGCCAGAAGCCCGAAGACTCCAGCCTCCTGTCTAGCCACAAGCATGAAGACTCCAGCCTCCTGCCTAGCCCCAAGACTGAAGACTTCAGCATCTTGCCTAGCCCTAAGCATGAAGACTCCAGCCTCCTGCCTAGCCCCAAGCTCGAAGACTCCAGCCTCCTGCCTAGCCACAAAGTCGAAGACTCCAGTCTCCTGCCTAGCCACAAGCATTAACACGCCAGCCTCCTGCCTAGCCTGCAGCCTGAAGACTCCAGTCTTTGGCCTGGTCTCTAGCCTGAAGACTCCAACCTTTTGCATAGCCGCTAACCTGAAGACTCCAGTCTCCTGCCTAGACCCAAGCTCGAAGACTCCACCCTCCTGCCTAGCCCCAAGCTCGAAGAGTCTAGCCTCCTGCCTAGCCAGAAGCCCGAAGACTCCAGCCTCCTGCCTAGCCAGAAGCCCGAAGACTCCAGCCTCCTGCCTAGCCACAAGCTCGAAGACTCTAGCCTCCTGCCTAGCCCCAAGACTGAAGTCTCCAGCCCCTTGCCTAGCCCCAAGCATGAAGACTCCAGCCTCCTGCCTATCCCTAAGCATGAAGACTGCAGCCTCCTGCCTAGCCAGAAGCCCGAAGACTCCAGCCTCCTGCCTAGCCAGAAGCCTGTAGACTCCAGCCTCCTGCCTAGCCACAAGCATGAAGACTCCAGCCTCTGGCCTAGCCCCAAATATGAAGACTCTTGCCTCCTGCCTAGCCCCAAGATCGAAGACTCCAGCCTCCTGCCTAGCCACAAGCCCAAAGACTCCAGCCTCCTGCCTAGCCACAAGCTGGAAGCCTCCTGTCTCCTGCCTAGCCACAAGCATGAAGACTCCAGCCTCCTGCCTAGCCCCAAATATGAAGACTCGAGCCTCCTGCCTAGCCCCAAGCATGAAGACTCCAGCCTCCTGCTTAGACTCTAGCCTGAAGAATCCAGCCTCCTGCCTTGCCTCTAGCCTGCAGACTCCGGCTTCCTGCCTAGCCCCAAGATCGAAGACTCCAACCTCTGGCCTAGCCCCAAGCCCTAAGCCACCAGGCTCCTGCCTAGCCACAAGCCCGAAGACTCCAGCCTCCTGCCTAGCCACAAGCTGGAAGACTCCTGTCTCCTGCCTAGCCACAAGCATTAACACTCCAGCCTCCCGCCTAGCCTGCAGCCTGAAGGCTCTTGCATCTGGCCTAGCCACAAGCCCGAAGACTCCAGCCTCCTGCCTAGCCCCAAGCCCGAAGTCTCCAGACTCCTGCCTAGCCACAAGCATGAAGACTCCAGCCTCCTGCCCAGCCGCAAACCCAAAGACTCCAGCCTCCTGCCTAGCCACAAGCATGAAGACTCCAGCCTCCTGCCTAGCCCCAAATATGAAGACTCGAGCCTCCTGCCTAGCCCCAAGCATGAAGACTCCAGCCTCCTGCTTAGACTCTAGCCTGAAGAATCCAGCCTCCTGCCTTGCCTCTAGCCTGCAGACTCCGGCTTCCTGCCTAGCCCCAAGATCGAAGACTCCAACCTCTGGCCTAGCCCCAAGCCCTAAGCCACCAGGCTCCTGCCTAGCCACAAGCCCGAAGACTCCAGCCTCCTGCCTAGCCACAAGCTGGAAGACTCCTGTCTCCTGCCTAGCCACAAGCATTAACACTCCAGCCTCCTGCCTAGCCTGCAGCCTGAAGACTCTTGCATCTGGCCTAGCCACAAGCCCGAAGACTCCAGCTTCCTGCATAGCTACAAGCCCGAAGACTCCAGCCTCCTTCCTAGGCACATGCCGAGGTCTCGAGCCTCCTGCCTAGCCCCAAGCCCGAAGACTCCAGCTTCCTGCATAGCTACAAGCCCGAAGACTCCAGCCTCCTGCCCAGCCACAAGCCCGAAGACTCCAGCCTCCTGCCTAGCTCCAAGGCTGAAGACTACAGCTTCCGGTCTCGCCCCAAGCCTGAGGACTCCAGCCTCCTGCCTAGCCCCAAGCCCCAAAACTTCAGCCTCCTGCCTAGCCCCAAGATCGAAGACTACAGCCTCCTGCCTAGCCAGAAGCCCGAAGACTCCAGCCTCCTGCCTAGCCACAAGCATGAAGAATCCAGCCTCCTGCCTAGCCCCAAGCATGAAGACTCCAGCCTCCTGCTTAGCCTCTAGCCTGCAGACTCCGGCCTCCTACCTAGCCTCTAGCCTGAAGAATCCAGCCTCCTGCCTTGCCTCTAGCCTAAAGACTCCAGCCTCCTGCCTAGCCTCTAGCCCGAAGACTCCAGCCTCCTGCCTAGCCACAAGCCTGAAGTCTCCAGACTCCTGCCTAGCCACAAGCATTAACACTCCAGCCTCCTGCCTAGCCTGCAGCCTGAAGACTCTTGCATCTGGCCTAGCCACAAGCCCGAAGACTCCAGCTTCCTGCATAGCTACAAGCCCGAAGACTCCAGCCTCCTTCCTAGGCACATGCCGAGGTCTCGAGCCTCCTGCCTAGCCCCAAGCCCGAAGACTCCAGCTTCCTGCATAGCTACAAGCCCGAAGACTCCAGCCTCCTGCCCAGCCACAAGCCCGAAGACTCCAGCCTCCTGCCTAGCTCCAGGGCTGAAGACTACAGATTCCGGTCTCGCCCCAAGCCTGAGGACTCCAGCCTCCTGCCTAGCCCCAAGCCCCAAAACTTCAGCCTCCTGCCTAGCCCCAAGATCGAAGACTACAGCCTCCTGCCTAGCCAGAAGCCCGAAGACTCCAGCCTCCTGCCTAGCCACAAGCATGAAGAATCCAGCCTCCTGCCTAGCCCCAAGCATGAAGACTCCAGCCTCCTGCTTAGCCTCTAGCCTGCAGACTCCGGCCTCCTGCCTAGCCTCTAGCCTGAAGAATCCAGCCTCCTGCCTTGCCTCTAGCCTAAAGACTCCAGCCTCCTGCCTAGCCTCTAGCCCGAAGACTCCAGCCTCCTGCCTAGCCACAAGCCCAAAGTCTCCAGACTCCTGCCTAGCCACAAGCCTGAAGACTCCAGCCTCCTTCCTAGCCAAAAGCCTGAAGACTCGAGCCTCCTGCCAAGCCACAAGCAGGAACAGTCCTGTCTCCTGCCTAGCCACAAGCATTAACACGCCAGACTCCTGCCTAGCCTGCAGTCTGAAGACTCCAGCCTTTGGACTGGTCTCTAGCCTGAAGACTCCAACCTCCTGCATAGCCGCTAACCTGAAGAATCCAGCCACCGGGATACCGTCTAGCCTGAAGACTCCAGCGTCCTGCCTCACCTGAGCCCGAAGACTCCTGCCTCCTGCCTAGCCGCAAGCCCGAAAAGTTCAGTCTCCTGCCTAGCCCAAGACTGAAGACTTCAGCATCTTGCCTAGCCCCAAGCATGAAGACTCCAGCCTCCTGCCTAGCCCCAAGCTCGAAGACTCCAGCCTCCTGCCTAGCCACAAAGTCGAAGACTCCAGTCTCCTGCCTAGCCACAAGCATTAACACGCCAGCCTCCTGCCTAGCCTGCAGCCTGAAGACTCCAGTCTTTGGCCTGGTCTCTAGCCTGAAGACTCCAACCTTTTGCATAGCCGCTAACCTGAAGACTCCAGTCTCCTGCCTAGACCCAAGCACGAAGACTCCACCCTCCTGCCTAGCCCCAAGCTCGAAGAGTCTAGCCTCCTGCCTAGCCTGAAGTCCGAAGACTCCAGCCTCCTGCCTAGCCAGAAGCCCGAAGACTCCAGCCTCCTGCCTAGCCACAAGCTCGAAGACTCTAGCCTCCTGCCTAGCCCCAAGACTGAAGACTCCAGCCCCTTGCCTAGCCCCAAGCATGAAGACTCCAGCCTCCTGCCTATCCCTAAGCATGAAGACTCCAGCCTCCTGCCTAGCCAGAAGCCCGAAGACTCCAGCCTCCTGCCTAGCCAGAAGCCCGAAGACTCCAGCCTCCTGCCTAGCCACAAGCATGAAGACTCCAGCCTCTGGCCTAGCCCCAAATATGAAGACTCTAGCCTCCTGCCTAGCCCCAAGCTCGAAGACTCCAGCCTCCTGCCTAGCCACAAGCCCGAAGACTCCAGCCTCCTGCCTAGCCACAAGCTGGAAGCCTCCTGTCTCCTGCCTAGCCACAAGCATTAACACTTCAGCCTCCCGCCTAGCCTGCAGCCTGAAAACTCTAGGCTCTGGCCTAGCCACAAGCTAGAAGACTCCAGCCTCCTGCCTAGCCTCTAGCCCGAAGTCTCCAGCCTCCTGCCCAGCCACAAGCCGGAAGACTCCAGCCTCCTGCCTAGCCCGAAGCCCGAAGACTCCAGCTTCCTGCCTAGCTACAAGCCCGAAGACTCCAGCCTCCTGCCTAGCCACAAGCCCGAAAACTTCAGTCTCCTGCCTAGCCCAAGACCGAAGACTCCAGCCTCTTGCCGAGCCCCAAGCATGAAGACTCCAGCCTCCTGCCTAGCCCCAAATATGAAGACTCTAGCCTCCTGCCTAGCCCCAATCATGACGACTCCAGCCTCCTGCCTATCCCCAAGCATGAAGACTCCGGCCTCCTGCCTAGCCCCAAGCCCGAAGTCTCCAGCCTCCTGCCTAGCCAGAAGCCCGAAGACTCCAGCCTCCTGTCTAGCCACAAGCATGAAGACTCCAGCCTCCTGCCTAGCCCCAAGACTGAAGACTTCAGCATATTGCCTAGCCCTAAGCATGAAGACTCCAGACTCCTGCCTAGCCCCAAGCTCGAAGACTCCAGCCTCCTGCCTAGCCACAAAGTCGAAGACTCCAGTCTCCTGCCTAGCCACAAGCATTAACACGCCAGCCTCCTGCCTAGCCTGCAGCCTGAAGACTCCAGTCTTTGGCCTGGTCTCTAGCCTGAAGACTCCAACCTTTTGCATAGCCGCTAACCTGAAGACTCCAGTCTCCTGCCTAGACCCAAGCTCGAAGGCTCCACCCTCCTGCCTAGCCCCAAGCTCGAAGAGTCTAGCCTCCTGCCTAGCCAGAAGCCCGAAGACTCCAGCCTCCTGCCTAGCCAGAAGCCCGAAGACTCCAGCCTCCTGCCTAGCCACAAGCTCGAAGACTCTAGCCTCCTGCCTAGCCCCAAGACTGAAGTCTCCAGCCCCTTGCCTAGCCCCAAGCATGAAGACTCCAGCCTCCTGCCTATCCCTAAGCATGAAGACTGCAGCCTCCTGCCTAGCCAGAAGCCCGAAGACTCCAGCCTCCTGCCTAGCCAGAAGCCTGTAGACTCCAGCCTCCTGCCTAGCCACAAGCATGAAGACTCCAGCCTCTGGCCTAGCCCCAAATATGAAGACTCTTGCCTCCTGCCTAGCCCCAAGATCGAAGACTCCAGCCTCCTGCCTAGCCACAAGCCCAAAGACTCCAGCCTCCTGCCTAGCCACAAGCTGGAAGCCTCCTGTCTCCTGCCTAGCCACAAGCATTAACACTTCAGCCTCCTGCCTAGCCTGCAGCCTGAAAACTCTAGGCTCTGGCCTAGCCACAAGCTAGAAGACTCCAGCCTCCTGCCTAGCCTCTAGCCCGAAGTCTCCAGCCTCCTGCCTAGCCACAAGCCGGAAGACTCCAGCCTCCTGCCTAGCCCGAAGCCCGAAGACTCCAGCTTCCTGCCTAGCTACAAGCCCGAAGACTCCAGCCTCCTGCCTAGCCACAAGCCCGAAAACTTCAGTCTCCTGCCTAGCCCAAGACCGAAGACTCCAGCCTCCTGCCTAGCTCCAAGACTGACGACTCCAGCCTCTTGCCGAGCCCCAAGCATGAAGACTCCAGCCTCCTGCCTAGCCCCAAATATGAAGACTCTAGCCTCCTGCCTAGCCCCAATCATGACGACTCCAGCCTCCTGCCTATCCCCAAGCATGAAGACTCCAGCCTCCTGCCTAGCCCCAAGCCCGAAGTCTCCAGCCTCCTGCCTAGCCAGAAGCCCGAAGACTCCAGCCTCCTGCCTAGCCACAAGCATGAAGACTCCAGCCTCTTGCCTAGCCCCAAATATGAAGACTCTAGCCTCCTGCCTAGCCCCAATCATGAAGAATCCAGCCTCCCGCCTACCCCAAGCATGAAGACTCCAGCCTCCTGCCTATCCCCAAGCATGAAGACTCCAACCTCCTGCCTAGCCCCAAGCCCGCAGCCACCAGTCTCCGGCCTAGCCCCAACCTCGAAGACTCCAGCCTCCTGCCTAGCTAGAAGCCCGAAGACTCCAGCCTCCTGCCTAGCCACAAGCCGGAAGACTCCAGCCTCCTGCCTAGCCCCTAGCCCGAAGTCTCCAGCCTGCTGCCTAGCCACAAGCCCGAAGACTCCAGCCACCTGCCTAGCCACAAGCCCGAAGATTCCAGCTTCCTGCCTAGCTACAAGCCCGAAGACTCCAGCCTCCTTCCTAGGCACATGCCGAGGTCTCGAGCCTCCTGCTTAGCCACAAGCCGGAAGACTCCAGCCTCCTGCCTAGCCACAAGCCCGAAGACTCCAGCCTCCTGCCTAGCCCCAAGATCGAAGACTCCAGCCTCCTGCCTAGCCCCAAGACTGAAGACTCCAGCCTCTTGCCTAGCCCCAAGGATGAAGACTCCAGCCTCCTGCCTATCCCTAAGCATGAAGACTCCAGCCTCCTGCCTAGCCACAAACCCGAAGACTCCAGCCTCCTGCCTAGTCACAAGCATGAAGGCTCCAGCCTCCTGCCTAGCCCCAAATATGAAGGCTCCAGCCTCCTGCCTAGCCCCAAGCGTGAAGAATGCAGCCTCCTGCCTAGCCCCAAGCATGAAGACTCCAGCCTCCTGCCTAGCCTCTAGCCTGCAGACTCCGGCCTCCTGCCTAGCCTCTAGCCTGAAGAATCCAGCCTCCTGCCTTGCCTCTAGCCTAAAGATCCAGCCTCCTGCCTAGCCTCTATCCCGAAGACTCCAGCCTCCTGCATAGCCACAAGCCCGAAGTCTCCAGACTCCTGCCTAGCCACAACCCTGAAGACTCCAGCCTCCTGCCTAGCCACAAAGTCGAAGACTCCAGTCTCCTGCCTAGCCACAAGCATTAACACGCCAGCCTCCTGCCTAGCCTGCAGCCTGAAGACTCCAGTCTTTGGCCTGGTCTCTAGCCTGAAGACTCCAACCTTTTGCATAGCCGCTAACCTGAAGACTCCAGTCTCCTGCCTAGACCCAAGCTCGAAGACTCCACCCTCCTGCCTAGCCCCAAGCTCGAAGAGTCTAGCCTCCTGCCTAGCCAGAAGCCCGAAGACTCCAGCCTCCTGCCTAGCCAGAAGCCCGAAGACTCCAGCCTCCTGCCTAGCCACAAGCTCGAAGACTCTAGCCTCCTGCCTAGCCCCAAGACTGAAGACTCCAGCCCCTTGCCTAGCCCCAAGCATGAAGACTCCAGCCTCCTGCCTATACCTAAGCATGAAGACTGCAGCCTCCTGCCTAGCCCCAAGCTCGAAGACTCCAGCCTCCTGCCTAGCCACAAGCCCGAAGACTCCAGCCTCCTGCCTAGCCACAAGCTGGAAGCCTCCTGTCTCCTGCCTAGCCACAAGCATTAACACTTCAGCCTCCTGCCTAGCCTGCAGCGTGAAAACTCTAGGATCTGGCCTAGCCACAAGCTAGAAGACTCCAGCCTCCTGCCTAGCCTCTAGCCCGAAGTCTCCAGCCTCCTGCCTAACCACAAGCCGGAAGACTCCAGCCTCCTGCCTAGCCCGAAGCCCGAAGACTCCAGCTTCCTGCCTAGCTACAAGCCCGAAGACTCCAGCCTCCTGCCTAGCCACAATCCCGAAATCTACAGTCTCCTGCCTAGCCCAAGACCGAAGACTCCAGCCTCCTGCCTAGCCCCAAGACTGAAGACTCCAGCCTCTTGCCGAGCCCCAAGCATGAAGACTCCAGCCTCCTGCCTAGCCCCAAATATGAAGACTCTAGCCTCCTGCCGAGCCCCAATCATGACGACTCCAGCCTCCTGCCTATCCCCAAGCATGAAGACTCCAGCCTCCTGCCTAGCCCCAAGCCCGAAGCCTCCAGCCTCCTGCCTAGCCAGAAGCCCGAAGTCTCCAGCCTCCTGCCTAGCCACAAACCCGAAGACTCCAGCCTCCTGCCTAGCCACAAGCATGAAGACTCCAGCCTCTTGCCTAGCCCCAAATATGAAGACTCTAGCCTCCTGCCTCGCCCCAATCATGAAGAATCCAGCCTCCCGCCTACCCCAAGCATGAAGACTCCAGCCTCCTGCCTAGCCCCAAGCCCGAAGTCTCCAGACTCCTGCCTAGCCACAACCCTGAAGACTCCAGCCTTCTACCTAGCCACAAGCCTGAAGACTCGAGCCTCCTGCCTAGCCACAAGCCCGAAGTCTCCAGACTCCTGCCTAGCCACAACCCTGAAGACTCCAGCCTCCTGCCTAGCCACAAGCCGGAACACTCCTGTCTCCTGCCTAGCCACAAGCATTAACACGCCAGCCTCCTGCCCAGCCTGCAGCCTGAAGACTCCAGCCTTTGGCCTGGTCCCTAGCCTGAAGACTCCAACCTCCTGCATCGCCGCTAACCTGAAGACTCCAGCCACCGAGATTTTCTCTAGCCTGAAGACTCCAGCGTCCTGCCTCACCCGAGCCCGAAGACTCCTGCCTCCTGCCTAGCTGCAAGCCCGAAAACTTCAGTCTCCTGCCTAGCCCAAGACCGAAGACTCCAGCCTCCTGCCTAGCCCCAAGACTGAAGACTCCAGCCTCTTGCCGAGCCCCAAGCATGAAGACTCCAGCCTCCTGCCTATCCCCAAGCATGAAGACTCCAACCTCCTGCCTAGCCCCAAGCCCGCAGCCACCAGTCTCCGGCCTAGCCCCAACCTCGAAGACTCCAGCCTCCTGCCTAGCTAGAAGCCCGAAGACTCCAGCCTCCTGCCTAGCCACAAGCCGGAAGACTCCAGCCTCCTGCCTAGCCCCTAGCCCGATGTCTCCAGCCTGCTGCCTAGCCACAAGCCCGAAGACTCCAGCCACCTGCCTAGCCACAAGCCCGAAGACTCCAGCCTCCTGCCTAGCCACAAGCCCGAAGACTCCAGCCTCCTGCCTAGCCCCAAGCCTGAAGACTCCAGCTTCCTGCCTAGCTACAAGCCCGAAGACTCCAGCCTCCTTCCTAGGCACATGCCGAGGTCTCGAGCCTCCTGCCTAGCCACATGCCGGAAGACTCCAGCCTCCTGCCTAGCCACAAGCCCGAAGACTCCAGCCTCCTGCCTAGCCCCAAGATCGAAGACTCCAGCCTCCTGTCTAGCCCCAAGCCCGAAGACTCCAGCCTCCTGCCTAGCCACAAGCTGGAAGCCTCCTGTCTCCTGCCTAGCCACAAGCATTAACACTTCAGCCTCCTGCCTAGCCTGCAGCCTGAAAACTCTAGGCTCTGGCCTAGCCACAAGCTAGAAGACTCCAGCCTCCTGCCTAGCCTCTAGCCCGAAGTCTCCAGCCTCCTGCCTAGCCACAAGCCGGAAGACTCCAGCCTCCTGCCTAGCCCGAAGCCCGAAGACTCCAGCTTCCTGCCTAGCTACAAGCCCGAAGACTCCAGCCTCCTGCCTAGACACAAGCCCGAAAACTTCAGTCTCCTGCCTAGCCCAAGACCGAAGACTCCAGCCTCCTGCCTAGCCCCAAGACTGAAGACTCCAGCCTCTTGCCGATCCCCAAGCATGAAGACTCCAGCCTCCTGCCTAGCCCCAAATATGAAGACTCTAGCCTCCTGCCTAGCCCCAATCATGACGACTCCAGCCTCCTGCCTATCCCCAAGCATGAAGACTCCAGCCTCCTGCCTAGCCCCAAGCCCGAAGTCTCCAGCCTCCTGCCTAGCCAGAAGCCCGAAGACTCCAGCCTCCTGCCTAGCCACAAGCATGAAGACTCCAGCCTCTTGCCTAGCCCCAAATATGAAGACTCTAGCCTCCTGCCTAGCCCCAATCATGAAGAATCCAGCCTCCCGCCTACCCCAAGCATGAAGACTCCAGCCTCCTGCCTATCCCCAAGCATGAAGACTCCAAGCTCCTGCCTAGCCCCAAGCCCGCAGCCACCAGTCTCCGGCCTAGCCCCAACCTCGAAGACTCCAGCCTCCTGCCTAGCTAGAAGCCCGAAGACTCCAGCCTCCTGCCTAGCCACAAGCCGGAAGACTCCAGCCTCCTGCCTAGCCCCTAGCCCGAAGTCTCCAGCCTGCTGCCTAGCCACAAGCCCGAAGACTCCAGCCACCTGCCTAGCCACAAGCCCGAAGACTCCAGCCTCCTGCCTAGCCACAAGTCCGAAGACTCCAGCTTCCTGCCTAGCTACAAGCCCGAAGACTCCAGCCTCCTTCCTAGGCACATGCCGAGGTCTCGAGCCTCCTGCTTAGCCACAAGCCGGAAGACTCCAGCCTCCTGCCTAGCCACAAGCCCGAAGACTCCAGCCTCCTGCCTAGCCCCAAGATCGAAGACTCCAGCCTCCTGCCTAGCCCCAAGACTGAAGACTCCAGCCTCTTGCCTAGCCCCAAGGATGAAGACTCCAGCCTCCTGCCTATCCCTAAGCATGAAGACTCCAGCCTCCTGCCTAGCCACAAACCCGAAGACTCCAGCCTCCTGCCTAGTCACAAGCATGAAGGCTCCAGCCTCCTGCCTAGCCCCAAATATGAAGGCTCCAGCCTCCTGCCTAGCCCCAAGCGTGAAGAATGCAGCCTCCTGCCTAGCCCCAAGCATGAAGACTCCAGCCTCCTGCCTAGCCTCTAGCCTGCAGACTCCGGCCTCCTGCCTAGCCTCTAGCCTGAAGAATCCAGCCTCCTGCCTAGCCTCTAGCCTGAAGAATCCAGCCTCCTGCCTTGCCTCTAGCCTAAAGATCCAGCCTCCTGCCTAGCCTCTATCCCGAAGACTCCAGCCTCCTGCATAGCCACAAGCCCGAAGTCTCCAGACTCCTGCCTAGCCACAACCCTGAAGACTCCAGCCTCCTGCCTAGCCACAAAGTCGAAGACTCCAGTCTCCTGCCTAGCCACAAGCATTAACACGCCAGCCTCCTGCCTAGCCTGCAGCCTGAAGACTCCAGTCTTTGGCCTGGTCTCTAGCCTGAAGACTCCAACCTTTTGCATAGCCGCTAACCTGAAGACTCCAGTCTCCTGCCTAGACCCAAGCTCGAAGACTCCACCCTCCTGCCTAGCCCCAAGCTCGAAGAGTCTAGCCTCCTGCCTAGCCAGAAGCCCGAAGACTCCAGCCTCCTGCCTAGCCAGAAGCCCGAAGACTCCAGCCTCCTGCCTAGCCACAAGCTCGAAGACTCTAGCCTCCTGCCTAGCCCCAAGACTGAAGACTCCAGCCCCTTGCCTAGCCCCAAGCATGAAGACTCCAGCCTCCTGCCTATACCTAAGCATGAAGACTGCAGCCTCCTGCCTAGCCCCAAGCTCGAAGACTCCAGCCTCCTGCCTAGCCACAAGCCCGAAGACTCCAGCCTCCTGCCTAGCCACAAGCTGGAAGCCTCCTGTCTCCTGCCTAGCCACAAGCATTAACACTTCAGCCTCCTGCCTAGCCTGCAGCGTGAAAACTCTAGGATCTGGCCTAGCCACAAGCTAGAAGACTCCAGCCTCCTGCCTAGCCTCTAGCCCGAAGTCTCCAGCCTCCTGCCTAACCACAAGCCGGAAGACTCCAGCCTCCTGCCTAGCCCGAAGCCCGAAGACTCCAGCTTCCTGCCTAGCTACAAGCCCGAAGACTCCAGCCTCCTGCCTAGCCACAAGCCCGAAATCTACAGTCTCCTGCCTAGCCCAAGACCGAAGACTCCAGCCTCCTGCCTAGCCCCAAGACTGAAGACTCCAGCCTCTTGCCGAGCCCCAAGCATGAAGACTCCAGCCTCCTGCCTAGCCCCAAATATGAAGACTCTAGCCTCCTGCCGAGCCCCAATCATGACGACTCCTGCCTCCTGCCTATCCCCAAGCATGAAGACTCCAGCCTCCTGCCTAGCCCCAAGCCCGAAGCCTCCAGCCTCCTGCCTAGCCAGAAGCCCGAAGTCTCCAGCCTCCTGCCTAGCCACAAACCCGAAGACTCCAGCCTCCTGCCTAGCCACAAGCATGAAGACTCCAGCCTCTTGCCTAGCCCCAAATATGAAGACTCTAGCCTCCTGCCTAGCCCCAATCATGAAGAATCCAGCCTCCCGCCTACCCCAAGCTGAAGACTCCAGCCTCCTGCCTAGCCCCAAGCCCGAAGTCTCCAGACTCCTGCCTAGCCACAACCCTGAAGACTCCAGCCTTCTGCCTAGCCACAAGCCTGAAGACTCGAGCCTCCTGCCTAGCCACAAGCCCGAAGTCTCCAGACTCCTGCCTAGCCACAACCCTGAAGACTCCAGCCTCCTGCCTAGCCACAAGCCGGAACACTCCTGTCTCCTGCCTAGCCACAAGCATTAACACGCCAGCCTCCTGCCCAGCCTGCAGCCTGAAGACTCCAGCCTTTGGCCTGGTCCCTAGCCTGAAGACTCCAACCTCCTGCATCGCCGCTAACCTGAAGACTCCAGCCACCGAGATTTTCTCTAGCCTGAAGACTCCAGCGTCCTGCCTCACCCGAGCCCGAAGACTCCTGCCTCCTGCCTAGCTGCAAGCCCGAAAACTTCAGTCTCCTGCCTAGCCCAAGACCGAAGACTCCAGCCTCCTGCCTAGCCCCAAGACTGAAGACTCCAGCCTCTTGCCGAGCCCCAAGCATGAAGACTCCAGCCTCCTGCCTATCCCCAAGCATGAAGACTCCAACCTCCTGCCTAGCCCCAAGCCCGCAGCCACCAGTCTCCGGCCTAGCCCCAACCTCGAAGACTCCAGCCTCCTGCCTAACTAGAAGCCCGAAGACTCCAGCCTCCTGCCTAGCCACAAGCCGGAAGACTCCAGCCTCCTGCCTAGCCCCTAGCCCGAAGTCTCCAGCCTGCTGCCTAGCCACAAGCCCGAAGACTCCAGCCACCTGCCTAGCCACAAGCCCGAAGACTCCAGCCTCCTGCCTAGCCACAAGCCCGAAGACTCCAGCCTCCTGCCTAGCCCCAAGCCCGAAGACTCCAGCTTCCTGCCTAGCTACAAGCCCGAAGACTCCAGCCTCCTTCCTAGGCACATGCCGAGGTCTCGAGCCTCCTGCCTAGCCACATGCCGGAAGACTCCAGCCTCCTGCCTAGCCACAAGCCCGAAGACTCCAGCCTCCTGCCTAGCCCCAAGATCGAAGACTCCAGCCTCCTGTCTAGCCCCAAGACTGAAGACTCCAGCCTCTTGCCTAGCCCCAAGGATGAAGACTCCAGCCTCCTGCCTATCCCTAAGCATGAAGACTCCAGCCTCCTGCCTAGCCAGAAGCCCGAAGACTCCAGCCTCCTGCCTAGTCACAAGCATGAAGGCTCCAGCCTCCTGCCTAGCCCCAAATATGAAGGCTCCAGCCTCCTGCCTAGCCCCAAGCATGAAGAATGCAGCCTCCTGCCTAGCCCCAAGCATGAAGACTCCAGCCTCCTGCCTAGCCTCTAGCCTGCAGACTCCGGCCTCCTGCCTAGCCTCTAGCCTGAAGAATCCAGCCTCCTGCCTTGCCTCTAGCCTAAAGATCCAGCCTCCTGCCTAGCCTCTATCCCGAAGACTCCAGCCTCCTGCCTAGCCACAAGCCCGAAGTCTCCAGACTCGTGCCTAGCCACAACCCTGAAGACTCCAGCCTCCTGCCTAGCCACAAGCCTGAAGACTCGAGCCTCCTGCCTAGCCACAAGCCGGAACACTCCTGTCTCCTGCCTAGCCACAAGCATTAACACGCCAGCCTCCTGCCCAGCCTGCAGCCTGAGGACTCCAGCCTTTGGCCTGGTCCCTAGCCTGAAGACTCCAACCTCCTGCATCGCCGCTAACCTGGAGACTCCAGCCACCGAGATTTTCTCTAGCCTGAAGACTCCAGCGTCCTGCCTCACCCGAGCCCGAAGACTCCTGCCTCCTGCCTAGCTGCAAGCCCGAAAACTTCAGTCTCCTGCCTAGCCCAAGACCGAAGACTCCAGCCTCCTGCCTAGCCTCTAGCCCGAAGTCTCCAGCCTCCTGCCTAACCACAAGCCGGAAGACTCCAGCCTCCTGCCTAGCCCGAAGCCCGAAGACTCCAGCTTCCTGCCTAGCTACAAGCCCGAAGACTCCAGCCTCCTGCCTAGCCACAAGCCCGAAATCTACAGTCTCCTGCCTAGCCCAAGACCGAAGACTCCAGCCTCCTGCCTAGCCCCAAGACTGAAGACTCCAGCCTCTTGCCGAGCCCCAAGCATGAAGACTCCAGCCTCCTGCCTAGCCCCAAATATGAAGACTCTAGCCTCCTGCCGAGCCCCAATCATGACGACTCCAGCCTCCTGCCTATCCCCAAGCATGAAGACTCCAGCCTCCTGCCTAGCCCCAAGCCCGAAGCCTCCAGCCTCCTGCCTAGCCAGAAGCCCGAAGTCTCCAGCCTCCTGCCTAGCCACAAACCCGAAGACTCCAGCCTCCTGCCTAGCCACAAGCATGAAGACTCCAGCCTCTTGCCTAGCCCCAAATATGAAGACTCTAGCCTCCTGCCTAGCCCCAATCATGAAGAATCCAGCCTCCCGCCTACCCCAAGCATGAAGACTCCAGCCTCCTGCCTAGCCCCAAGCCCGAAGTCTCCAGACTCCTGCCTAGCCACAACCCTGAAGACTCCAGCCTCCTGCCTAGCCACAAGCCTGAAGACTCGAGCCTCCTGCCTAGCCACAAGCCCGAAGTCTCCAGACTCCTGCCTAGCCACAACCCTGAAGACTCCAGCCTCCTGCCTAGCCACAAGCCTGAAGACTCGAGCCTCCTGCCTAGCCACAAGCCGGAACACTCCTGTCTCCTGCCTAGCCACAAGCATTAACACGCCAGCCTCCTGCCCAGCCTGCAGCCTGAAGACTCCAGCCTTTGGCCTGGTCCCTAGCCTGAAGACTCCAACCTCCTGCATCGCCGCTAACCTGAAGACTCCAGCCACCGAGATTTTCTCTAGCCTGAAGACTCCAGCGTCCTGCCTCACCCGAGCCCGAAGACTCCTGCCTCCTGCCTAGCTGCAAGCCCGAAAACTTCAGTCTCCTGCCTAGCCCAAGACCGAAGACTCCAGCCTCCTGCCTAGCCCCAAGACTGAAGACTCCAGCCTCTTGCCGAGCCCCAGGCATGAAGACTCCAGCCTCCTGCCTATCCCCAAGCATGAAGACTCCAACCTCCTGCCTAGCCCCAAGCCCGCAGCCACCAGTCTCCGGCCTAGCCCCAACCTCGAAGACTCCAGCCTCCTGCCTAGCTAGAAGCCCGAAGACTCCAGCCTCCTGCCTAGCCACAAGCCGGAAGACTCCAGCCTCCTGCCTAGCCCCTAGCCCGAAGTCTCCAGCCTGCTGCCTAGCCACAAGCCCGAAGACTCCAGCCACCTGCCTAGCCACAAGCCCGAAGACTCCAGCCTCCTGCCTAGCCACAAGCCCGAAGACTCCAGCCTCCTGCCTAGCCCCAAGCCCGAAGACTCCAGCTTCCTGCCTAGCTACAAGCCCGAAGACTCCAGCCTCCTTCCTAGGCACATGCCGAGGTCTCGAGCCTCCTGCCTAGCCACATGCCGGAAGACTCCAGCCTCCTGCCTAGCCACAAGCCCGAAGACTCCAGCCTCCTGCCTAGCCCCAAGATCGAAGACTCCAGCCTCCTGTCTAGCCCCAAGACTGAAGACTCCAGCCTCTTGCCTAGCCCCAAGGATGAAGACTCCAGCCTCCTGCCTATCCCTAAGCATGAAGACTCCAGCCTCCTGCCTAGCCAGAAGCCCGAAGACTCCAGCCTCCTGCCTAGTCACAAGCATGAAGGCTCCAGCCTCCTGCCTAGCCCCAAATATGAAGGCTCCAGCCTCCTGCCTAGCCCCAAGCATGAAGAATGCAGCCTCCTGCCTAGCCCCAAGCATGAAGACTCCAGCCTCCTGCCTAGCCTCTAGCCTGCAGACTCCGGCCTCCTGCCTAGCCTCTAGCCTGAAGAATCCAGCCTCCTGCCTTGCCTCTAGCCTAAAGATCCAGCCTCCTGCCTAGCCTCTATCCCGAAGACTCCAGCCTCCTGCCTAGCCACAAGCCCGAAGTCTCCAGACTCGTGCCTAGCCACAACCCTGAAGACTCCAGCCTCCTGCCTAGCCACAAGCCTGAAGACTCGAGCCTCCTGCCTAGCCACAAGCCGGAACACTCCTGTCTCCTGCCTAGCCACAAGCATTAACACGCCAGCCTCCTGCCCAGCCTGCAGCCTGAGGACTCCAGCCTTTGGCCTGGTCCCTAGCCTGAAGACTCCAACCACCTGCATCGCCGCTAACCTGAAGACTCCAGCCACCGAGATTTTCTCTAGCCTGAAGACTCCAGCGTCCTGCCTCACCCGAGCCCGAAGACTCCTGCCTCCTGCCTAGCTGCAAGCCTGAAAACTTCAGTCTCCTGCCTAGCCCAAGACCGAAGACTCCAGCCTCCTGCCTAGCCCCAAGATCGAAGACTCCAGCCTCCTGCCTAGCCCCAGGACTGAAGACTCCAGCCTCTTGCCTAGCTCCAAGCATGAAGACTCCAGCCCCCTGCCTATCCCCAAGCATGAAGACTCCAGCCTCCTGCCCAGCCAGAAGTCCGAAGACTCCAGCCTCCTGCCCAGCCACAAACCCGAAGACTCCAGCCACCTGCCTAGCCCCAAATATGAAGACTCCAGCCTCCTGCCTAGCGCCAAGATCGAAGACTCCAGCCTCCTGCCTAGCCCCAAGACTGAAGACTCCAGCCTCTTGCCTAGCCCCAAGGATGAAGACTCCAGCCTCCTGCCTATCCCTAAGCATGAAGACTCCAGCCTCCTGCCTAGCCACAAACCCGAAGACTCCAGCCTCCTGCCTAGTCACAAGCATGAAGGCTCCAGCCTCCTGCCTAGCCCCAAATATGAAGGCTCCAGCCTCCTGCCTAGCCCCAAGCGTGAAGAATGCAGCCTCCTGCCTAGCCCCAAGCATGAAGACTCCAGCCTCCTGCCTAGCCTCTAGCCTGCAGACTCCGGCCTCCTGCCTAGCCTCTAGCCTGAAGAATCCAGCCTCCTGCCTTGCCTCTAGCCTAAAGATCCAGCCTCCTGCCTAGCCTCTATCCCGAAGACTCCAGCCTCCTGCATAGCCACAAGCCCGAAGTCTCCAGACTCCTGCCTAGCCACAACCCTGAAGACTCCAGCCTCCTGCCTAGCCACAAAGTCGAAGACTCCAGTCTCCTGCCTAGCCACAAGCATTAACACGCCAGCCTCCTGCCTAGCCTGCAGCCTGAAGACTCCAGTCTTTGGCCTGGTCTCTAGCCTGAAGACTCCAACCTTTTGCATAGCCGCTAACCTGAAGACTCCAGTCTCCTGCCTAGACCCAAGCTCGAAGACTCCACCCTCCTGCCTAGCCCCAAGCTCGAAGAGTCTAGCCTCCTGCCTAGCCAGAAGCCCGAAGACTCCAGCCTCCTGCCTAGCCAGAAGCCCGAAGACTCCAGCCTCCTGCCTAGCCACAAGCTCGAAGACTCTAGCCTCCTGCCTAGCCCCAAGACTGAAGACTCCAGCCCCTTGCCTAGCCCCAAGCATGAAGACTCCAGCCTCCTGCCTATACCTAAGCATGAAGACTGCAGCCTCCTGCCTAGCCCCAAGCTCGAAGACTCCAGCCTCCTGCCTAGCCACAAGCCCGAAGACTCCAGCCTCCTGCCTAGCCACAAGCTGGAAGCCTCCTGTCTCCTGCCTAGCCACAAGCATTAACACTTCAGCCTCCTGCCTAGCCTGCAGCGTGAAAACTCTAGGATCTGGCCTAGCCACAAGCTAGAAGACTCCAGCCTCCTGCCTAGCCTCTAGCCCGAAGTCTCCAGCCTCCTGCCTAACCACAAGCCGGAAGACTCCAGCCTCCTGCCTAGCCCGAAGCCCGAAGACTCCAGCTTCCTGCCTAGCTACAAGCCCGAAGACTCCAGCCTCCTGCCTAGCCACAATCCCGAAATCTACAGTCTCCTGCCTAGCCCAAGACCGAAGACTCCAGCCTCCTGCCTAGCCCCAAGACTGAAGACTCCAGCCTCTTGCCGAGCCCCAAGCATGAAGACTCCAGCCTCCTGCCTAGCCCCAAATATGAAGACTCTAGCCTCCTGCCGAGCCCCAATCATGACGACTCCAGCCTCCTGCCTATCCCCAAGCATGAAGACTCCAGCCTCCTGCCTAGCCCCAAGCCCGAAGCCTCCAGCCTCCTGCCTAGCCAGAAGCCCGAAGTCTCCAGCCTCCTGCCTAGCCACAAACCCGAAGACTCCAGCCTCCTGCCTAGCCACAAGCATGAAGACTCCAGCCTCTTGCCTAGCCCCAAATATGAAGACTCTAGCCTCCTGCCTCGCCCCAATCATGAAGAATCCAGCCTCCCGCCTACCCCAAGCATGAAGACTCCAGCCTCCTGCCTAGCCCCAAGCCCGAAGTCTCCAGACTCCTGCCTAGCCACAACCCTGAAGACTCCAGCCTTCTACCTAGCCACAAGCCTGAAGACTCGAGCCTCCTGCCTAGCCACAAGCCCGAAGTCTCCAGACTCCTGCCTAGCCACAACCCTGAAGACTCCAGCCTCCTGCCTAGCCACAAGCCGGAACACTCCTGTCTCCTGCCTAGCCACAAGCATTAACACGCCAGCCTCCTGCCCAGCCTGCAGCCTGAAGACTCCAGCCTTTGGCCTGGTCCCTAGCCTGAAGACTCCAACCTCCTGCATCGCCGCTAACCTGAAGACTCCAGCCACCGAGATTTTCTCTAGCCTGAAGACTCCAGCGTCCTGCCTCACCCGAGCCCGAAGACTCCTGCCTCCTGCCTAGCTGCAAGCCCGAAAACTTCAGTCTCCTGCCTAGCCCAAGACCGAAGACTCCAGCCTCCTGCCTAGCCCCAAGACTGAAGACTCCAGCCTCTTGCCGAGCCCCAAGCATGAAGACTCCAGCCTCCTGCCTATCCCCAAGCATGAAGACTCCAACCTCCTGCCTAGCCCCAAGCCCGCAGCCACCAGTCTCCGGCCTAGCCCCAACCTCGAAGACTCCAGCCTCCTGCCTAGCTAGAAGCCCGAAGACTCCAGCCTCCTGCCTAGCCACAAGCCGGAAGACTCCAGCCTCCTGCCTAGCCCCTAGCCCGATGTCTCCAGCCTGCTGCCTAGCCACAAGCCCGAAGACTCCAGCCACCTGCCTAGCCACAAGCCCGAAGACTCCAGCCTCCTGCCTAGCCACAAGCCCGAAGACTCCAGCCTCCTGCCTAGCCCCAAGCCTGAAGACTCCAGCTTCCTGCCTAGCTACAAGCCCGAAGACTCCAGCCTCCTTCCTAGGCACATGCCGAGGTCTCGAGCCTCCTGCCTAGCCACATGCCGGAAGACTCCAGCCTCCTGCCTAGCCACAAGCCCGAAGACTCCAGCCTCCTGCCTAGCCCCAAGATCGAAGACTCCAGCCTCCTGTCTAGCCCCAAGCCCGAAGACTCCAGCCTCCTGCCTAGCCACAAGCTGGAAGCCTCCTGTCTCCTGCCTAGCCACAAGCATTAACACTTCAGCCTCCTGCCTAGCCTGCAGCCTGAAAACTCTAGGCTCTGGCCTAGCCACAAGCTAGAAGACTCCAGCCTCCTGCCTAGCCTCTAGCCCGAAGTCTCCAGCCTCCTGCCTAGCCACAAGCCGGAAGACTCCAGCCTCCTGCCTAGCCCGAAGCCCGAAGACTCCAGCTTCCTGCCTAGCTACAAGCCCGAAGACTCCAGCCTCCTGCCTAGACACAAGCCCGAAAACTTCAGTCTCCTGCCTAGCCCAAGACCGAAGACTCCAGCCTCCTGCCTAGCCCCAAGACTGAAGACTCCAGCCTCTTGCCGATCCCCAAGCATGAAGACTCCAGCCTCCTGCCTAGCCCCAAATATGAAGACTCTAGCCTCCTGCCTAGCCCCAATCATGACGACTCCAGCCTCCTGCCTATCCCCAAGCATGAAGACTCCAGCCTCCTGCCTAGCCCCAAGCCCGAAGTCTCCAGCCTCCTGCCTAGCCAGAAGCCCGAAGACTCCAGCCTCCTGCCTAGCCACAAGCATGAAGACTCCAGCCTCTTGCCTAGCCCCAAATATGAAGACTCTAGCCTCCTGCCTAGCCCCAATCATGAAGAATCCAGCCTCCCGCCTACCCCAAGCATGAAGACTCCAGCCTCCTGCCTATCCCCAAGCATGAAGACTCCAAGCTCCTGCCTAGCCCCAAGCCCGCAGCCACCAGTCTCCGGCCTAGCCCCAACCTCGAAGACTCCAGCCTCCTGCCTAGCTAGAAGCCCGAAGACTCCAGCCTCCTGCCTAGCCACAAGCCGGAAGACTCCAGCCTCCTGCCTAGCCCCTAGCCCGAAGTCTCCAGCCTGCTGCCTAGCCACAAGCCCGAAGACTCCAGCCACCTGCCTAGCCACAAGCCCGAAGACTCCAGCCTCCTGCCTAGCCACAAGTCCGAAGACTCCAGCTTCCTGCCTAGCTACAAGCCCGAAGACTCCAGCCTCCTTCCTAGGCACATGCCGAGGTCTCGAGCCTCCTGCTTAGCCACAAGCCGGAAGACTCCAGCCTCCTGCCTAGCCACAAGCCCGAAGACTCCAGCCTCCTGCCTAGCCCCAAGATCGAAGACTCCAGCCTCCTGCCTAGCCCCAAGACTGAAGACTCCAGCCTCTTGCCTAGCCCCAAGGATGAAGACTCCAGCCTCCTGCCTATCCCTAAGCATGAAGACTCCAGCCTCCTGCCTAGCCACAAACCCGAAGACTCCAGCCTCCTGCCTAGTCACAAGCATGAAGGCTCCAGCCTCCTGCCTAGCCCCAAATATGAAGGCTCCAGCCTCCTGCCTAGCCCCAAGCGTGAAGAATGCAGCCTCCTGCCTAGCCCCAAGCATGAAGACTCCAGCCTCCTGCCTAGCCTCTAGCCTGCAGACTCCGGCCTCCTGCCTAGCCTCTAGCCTGAAGAATCCAGCCTCCTGCCTAGCCTCTAGCCTGAAGAATCCAGCCTCCTGCCTTGCCTCTAGCCTAAAGATCCAGCCTCCTGCCTAGCCTCTATCCCGAAGACTCCAGCCTCCTGCATAGCCACAAGCCCGAAGTCTCCAGACTCCTGCCTAGCCACAACCCTGAAGACTCCAGCCTCCTGCCTAGCCACAAAGTCGAAGACTCCAGTCTCCTGCCTAGCCACAAGCATTAACACGCCAGCCTCCTGCCTAGCCTGCAGCCTGAAGACTCCAGTCTTTGGCCTGGTCTCTAGCCTGAAGACTCCAACCTTTTGCATAGCCGCTAACCTGAAGACTCCAGTCTCCTGCCTAGACCCAAGCTCGAAGACTCCACCCTCCTGCCTAGCCCCAAGCTCGAAGAGTCTAGCCTCCTGCCTAGCCAGAAGCCCGAAGACTCCAGCCTCCTGCCTAGCCAGAAGCCCGAAGACTCCAGCCTCCTGCCTAGCCACAAGCTCGAAGACTCTAGCCTCCTGCCTAGCCCCAAGACTGAAGACTCCAGCCCCTTGCCTAGCCCCAAGCATGAAGACTCCAGCCTCCTGCCTATACCTAAGCATGAAGACTGCAGCCTCCTGCCTAGCCCCAAGCTCGAAGACTCCAGCCTCCTGCCTAGCCACAAGCCCGAAGACTCCAGCCTCCTGCCTAGCCACAAGCTGGAAGCCTCCTGTCTCCTGCCTAGCCACAAGCATTAACACTTCAGCCTCCTGCCTAGCCTGCAGCGTGAAAACTCTAGGATCTGGCCTAGCCACAAGCTAGAAGACTCCAGCCTCCTGCCTAGCCTCTAGCCCGAAGTCTCCAGCCTCCTGCCTAACCACAAGCCGGAAGACTCCAGCCTCCTGCCTAGCCCGAAGCCCGAAGACTCCAGCTTCCTGCCTAGCTACAAGCCCGAAGACTCCAGCCTCCTGCCTAGCCACAAGCCCGAAATCTACAGTCTCCTGCCTAGCCCAAGACCGAAGACTCCAGCCTCCTGCCTAGCCCCAAGACTGAAGACTCCAGCCTCTTGCCGAGCCCCAAGCATGAAGACTCCAGCCTCCTGCCTAGCCCCAAATATGAAGACTCTAGCCTCCTGCCGAGCCCCAATCATGACGACTCCTGCCTCCTGCCTATCCCCAAGCATGAAGACTCCAGCCTCCTGCCTAGCCCCAAGCCCGAAGCCTCCAGCCTCCTGCCTAGCCAGAAGCCCGAAGTCTCCAGCCTCCTGCCTAGCCACAAACCCGAAGACTCCAGCCTCCTGCCTAGCCACAAGCATGAAGACTCCAGCCTCTTGCCTAGCCCCAAATATGAAGACTCTAGCCTCCTGCCTAGCCCCAATCATGAAGAATCCAGCCTCCCGCCTACCCCAAGCTGAAGACTCCAGCCTCCTGTCTAGCCACAAGCATGAAGACTCCAGCCTCCTGCCTAGCCCCAAGACTGAAGACTTCAGCATCTTGCCTAGCCCTAAGCATGAAGACTCCAGCCTCCTGCCTAGCCCCAAGCTCGAAGACTCCAGCCTCCTGCCTAGCCACAAAGTCGAAGACTCCAGTCTCCTGCCTAGCCACAAGCATTAACACGCCAGCCTCCTGCCTAGCCTGCAGCCTGAAGACTCCAGTCTTTGGCCTGGTCTCTAGCCTGAAGACTCCAACCTTTTGCATAGCCGCTAACCTGAAGACTCCAGTCTCCTGCCTAGACCCAAGCTCGAAGACTCCACCCTCCTGCCTAGCCCCAAGCTCGAAGAGTCTAGCCTCCTGCCTAGCCAGAAGCCCGAAGACTCCAGCCTCCTGCCTAGCCAGAAGCCCGAAGACTCCAGCCTCCTGCCTAGCCACAAGCTCGAAGACTCTAGCCTCCTGCCTAGCCCCAAGACTGAAGTCTCCAGCCCCTTGCCTAGCCCCAAGCATGAAGACTCCAGCCTCCTGCCTATCCCTAAGCATGAAGACTGCAGCCTCCTGCCTAGCCAGAAGCCCGAAGACTCCAGCCTCCTGCCTAGCCAGAAGCCTGTAGACTCCAGCCTCCTGCCTAGCCACAAGCATGAAGACTCCAGCCTCTGGCCTAGCCCCAAATATGAAGACTCTTGCCTCCTGCCTAGCCCCAAGATCGAAGACTCCAGCCTCCTGCCTAGCCACAAGCCCAAAGACTCCAGCCTCCTGCCTAGCCACAAGCTGGAAGCCTCCTGTCTCCTGCCTAGCCACAAGCATGAAGACTCCAGCCTCCTGCCTAGCCCCAAATATGAAGACTCGAGCCTCCTGCCTAGCCCCAAGCATGAAGACTCCAGCCTCCTGCTTAGACTCTAGCCTGAAGAATCCAGCCTCCTGCCTTGCCTCTAGCCTGCAGACTCCGGCTTCCTGCCTAGCCCCAAGATCGAAGACTCCAACCTCTGGCCTAGCCCCAAGCCCTAAGCCACCAGGCTCCTGCCTAGCCACAAGCCCGAAGACTCCAGCCTCCTGCCTAGCCACAAGCTGGAAGACTCCTGTCTCCTGCCTAGCCACAAGCATTAACACTCCAGCCTCCCGCCTAGCCTGCAGCCTGAAGGCTCTTGCATCTGGCCTAGCCACAAGCCCGAAGACTCCAGCCTCCTGCCTAGCCCCAAGCCCGAAGTCTCCAGACTCCTGCCTAGCCACAAGCATGAAGACTCCAGCCTCCTGCCCAGCCGCAAACCCAAAGACTCCAGCCTCCTGCCTAGCCACAAGCATGAAGACTCCAGCCTCCTGCCTAGCCCCAAATATGAAGACTCGAGCCTCCTGCCTAGCCCCAAGCATGAAGACTCCAGCCTCCTGCTTAGACTCTAGCCTGAAGAATCCAGCCTCCTGCCTTGCCTCTAGCCTGCAGACTCCGGCTTCCTGCCTAGCCCCAAGATCGAAGACTCCAACCTCTGGCCTAGCCCCAAGCCCTAAGCCACCAGGCTCCTGCCTAGCCACAAGCCCGAAGACTCCAGCCTCCTGCCTAGCCACAAGCTGGAAGACTCCTGTCTCCTGCCTAGCCACAAGCATTAACACTCCAGCCTCCTGCCTAGCCTGCAGCCTGAAGACTCTTGCATCTGGCCTAGCCACAAGCCCGAAGACTCCAGCTTCCTGCATAGCTACAAGCCCGAAGACTCCAGCCTCCTTCCTAGGCACATGCCGAGGTCTCGAGCCTCCTGCCTAGCCCCAAGCCCGAAGACTCCAGCTTCCTGCATAGCTACAAGCCCGAAGACTCCAGCCTCCTGCCCAGCCACAAGCCCGAAGACTCCAGCCTCCTGCCTAGCTCCAAGGCTGAAGACTACAGCTTCCGGTCTCGCCCCAAGCCTGAGGACTCCAGCCTCCTGCCTAGCCCCAAGCCCCAAAACTTCAGCCTCCTGCCTAGCCCCAAGATCGAAGACTACAGCCTCCTGCCTAGCCAGAAGCCCGAAGACTCCAGCCTCCTGCCTAGCCACAAGCATGAAGAATCCAGCCTCCTGCCTAGCCCCAAGCATGAAGACTCCAGCCTCCTGCTTAGCCTCTAGCCTGCAGACTCCGGCCTCCTACCTAGCCTCTAGCCTGAAGAATCCAGCCTCCTGCCTTGCCTCTAGCCTAAAGACTCCAGCCTCCTGCCTAGCCTCTAGCCCGAAGACTCCAGCCTCCTGCCTAGCCACAAGCCTGAAGTCTCCAGACTCCTGCCTAGCCACAAGCATTAACACTCCAGCCTCCTGCCTAGCCTGCAGCCTGAAGACTCTTGCATCTGGCCTAGCCACAAGCCCGAAGACTCCAGCTTCCTGCATAGCTACAAGCCCGAAGACTCCAGCCTCCTTCCTAGGCACATGCCGAGGTCTCGAGCCTCCTGCCTAGCCCCAAGCCCGAAGACTCCAGCTTCCTGCATAGCTACAAGCCCGAAGACTCCAGCCTCCTGCCCAGCCACAAGCCCGAAGACTCCAGCCTCCTGCCTAGCTCCAGGGCTGAAGACTACAGATTCCGGTCTCGCCCCAAGCCTGAGGACTCCAGCCTCCTGCCTAGCCCCAAGCCCCAAAACTTCAGCCTCCTGCCTAGCCCCAAGATCGAAGACTACAGCCTCCTGCCTAGCCAGAAGCCCGAAGACTCCAGCCTCCTGCCTAGCCACAAGCATGAAGAATCCAGCCTCCTGCCTAGCCCCAAGCATGAAGACTCCAGCCTCCTGCTTAGCCTCTAGCCTGCAGACTCCGGCCTCCTGCCTAGCCTCTAGCCTGAAGAATCCAGCCTCCTGCCTTGCCTCTAGCCTAAAGACTCCAGCCTCCTGCCTAGCCTCTAGCCCGAAGACTCCAGCCTCCTGCCTAGCCACAAGCCCAAAGTCTCCAGACTCCTGCCTAGCCACAAGCCTGAAGACTCCAGCCTCCTTCCTAGCCAAAAGCCTGAAGACTCGAGCCTCCTGCCAAGCCACAAGCAGGAACAGTCCTGTCTCCTGCCTAGCCACAAGCATTAACACGCCAGACTCCTGCCTAGCCTGCAGTCTGAAGACTCCAGCCTTTGGACTGGTCTCTAGCCTGAAGACTCCAACCTCCTGCATAGCCGCTAACCTGAAGAATCCAGCCACCGGGATACCGTCTAGCCTGAAGACTCCAGCGTCCTGCCTCACCTGAGCCCGAAGACTCCTGCCTCCTGCCTAGCCGCAAGCCCGAAAAGTTCAGTCTCCTGCCTAGCCCAAGACTGAAGACTTCAGCATCTTGCCTAGCCCCAAGCATGAAGACTCCAGCCTCCTGCCTAGCCCCAAGCTCGAAGACTCCAGCCTCCTGCCTAGCCACAAAGTCGAAGACTCCAGTCTCCTGCCTAGCCACAAGCATTAACACGCCAGCCTCCTGCCTAGCCTGCAGCCTGAAGACTCCAGTCTTTGGCCTGGTCTCTAGCCTGAAGACTCCAACCTTTTGCATAGCCGCTAACCTGAAGACTCCAGTCTCCTGCCTAGACCCAAGCACGAAGACTCCACCCTCCTGCCTAGCCCCAAGCTCGAAGAGTCTAGCCTCCTGCCTAGCCTGAAGTCCGAAGACTCCAGCCTCCTGCCTAGCCAGAAGCCCGAAGACTCCAGCCTCCTGCCTAGCCACAAGCTCGAAGACTCTAGCCTCCTGCCTAGCCCCAAGACTGAAGACTCCAGCCCCTTGCCTAGCCCCAAGCATGAAGACTCCAGCCTCCTGCCTATCCCTAAGCATGAAGACTCCAGCCTCCTGCCTAGCCAGAAGCCCGAAGACTCCAGCCTCCTGCCTAGCCAGAAGCCCGAAGACTCCAGCCTCCTGCCTAGCCACAAGCATGAAGACTCCAGCCTCTGGCCTAGCCCCAAATATGAAGACTCTAGCCTCCTGCCTAGCCCCAAGCTCGAAGACTCCAGCCTCCTGCCTAGCCACAAGCCCGAAGACTCCAGCCTCCTGCCTAGCCACAAGCTGGAAGCCTCCTGTCTCCTGCCTAGCCACAAGCATTAACACTTCAGCCTCCCGCCTAGCCTGCAGCCTGAAAACTCTAGGCTCTGGCCTAGCCACAAGCTAGAAGACTCCAGCCTCCTGCCTAGCCTCTAGCCCGAAGTCTCCAGCCTCCTGCCCAGCCACAAGCCGGAAGACTCCAGCCTCCTGCCTAGCCCGAAGCCCGAAGACTCCAGCTTCCTGCCTAGCTACAAGCCCGAAGACTCCAGCCTCCTGCCTAGCCACAAGCCCGAAAACTTCAGTCTCCTGCCTAGCCCAAGACCGAAGACTCCAGCCTCTTGCCGAGCCCCAAGCATGAAGACTCCAGCCTCCTGCCTAGCCCCAAATATGAAGACTCTAGCCTCCTGCCTAGCCCCAATCATGACGACTCCAGCCTCCTGCCTATCCCCAAGCATGAAGACTCCGGCCTCCTGCCTAGCCCCAAGCCCGAAGTCTCCAGCCTCCTGCCTAGCCAGAAGCCCGAAGACTCCAGCCTCCTGTCTAGCCACAAGCATGAAGACTCCAGCCTCCTGCCTAGCCCCAAGACTGAAGACTTCAGCATATTGCCTAGCCCTAAGCATGAAGACTCCAGACTCCTGCCTAGCCCCAAGCTCGAAGACTCCAGCCTCCTGCCTAGCCACAAAGTCGAAGACTCCAGTCTCCTGCCTAGCCACAAGCATTAACACGCCAGCCTCCTGCCTAGCCTGCAGCCTGAAGACTCCAGTCTTTGGCCTGGTCTCTAGCCTGAAGACTCCAACCTTTTGCATAGCCGCTAACCTGAAGACTCCAGTCTCCTGCCTAGACCCAAGCTCGAAGGCTCCACCCTCCTGCCTAGCCCCAAGCTCGAAGAGTCTAGCCTCCTGCCTAGCCAGAAGCCCGAAGACTCCAGCCTCCTGCCTAGCCAGAAGCCCGAAGACTCCAGCCTCCTGCCTAGCCACAAGCTCGAAGACTCTAGCCTCCTGCCTAGCCCCAAGACTGAAGTCTCCAGCCCCTTGCCTAGCCCCAAGCATGAAGACTCCAGCCTCCTGCCTATCCCTAAGCATGAAGACTGCAGCCTCCTGCCTAGCCAGAAGCCCGAAGACTCCAGCCTCCTGCCTAGCCAGAAGCCTGTAGACTCCAGCCTCCTGCCTAGCCACAAGCATGAAGACTCCAGCCTCTGGCCTAGCCCCAAATATGAAGACTCTTGCCTCCTGCCTAGCCCCAAGATCGAAGACTCCAGCCTCCTGCCTAGCCACAAGCCCAAAGACTCCAGCCTCCTGCCTAGCCACAAGCTGGAAGCCTCCTGTCTCCTGCCTAGCCACAAGCATTAACACTTCAGCCTCCTGCCTAGCCTGCAGCCTGAAAACTCTAGGCTCTGGCCTAGCCACAAGCTAGAAGACTCCAGCCTCCTGCCTAGCCTCTAGCCCGAAGTCTCCAGCCTCCTGCCTAGCCACAAGCCGGAAGACTCCAGCCTCCTGCCTAGCCCGAAGCCCGAAGACTCCAGCTTCCTGCCTAGCTACAAGCCCGAAGACTCCAGCCTCCTGCCTAGCCACAAGCCCGAAAACTTCAGTCTCCTGCCTAGCCCAAGACCGAAGACTCCAGCCTCCTGCCTAGCTCCAAGACTGACGACTCCAGCCTCTTGCCGAGCCCCAAGCATGAAGACTCCAGCCTCCTGCCTAGCCCCAAATATGAAGACTCTAGCCTCCTGCCTAGCCCCAATCATGACGACTCCAGCCTCCTGCCTATCCCCAAGCATGAAGACTCCAGCCTCCTGCCTAGCCCCAAGCCCGAAGTCTCCAGCCTCCTGCCTAGCCAGAAGCCCGAAGACTCCAGCCTCCTGCCTAGCCACAAGCATGAAGACTCCAGCCTCTTGCCTAGCCCCAAATATGAAGACTCTAGCCTCCTGCCTAGCCCCAATCATGAAGAATCCAGCCTCCCGCCTACCCCAAGCATGAAGACTCCAGCCTCCTGCCTATCCCCAAGCATGAAGACTCCAACCTCCTGCCTAGCCCCAAGCCCGCAGCCACCAGTCTCCGGCCTAGCCCCAACCTCGAAGACTCCAGCCTCCTGCCTAGCTAGAAGCCCGAAGACTCCAGCCTCCTGCCTAGCCACAAGCCGGAAGACTCCAGCCTCCTGCCTAGCCCCTAGCCCGAAGTCTCCAGCCTGCTGCCTAGCCACAAGCCCGAAGACTCCAGCCACCTGCCTAGCCACAAGCCCGAAGATTCCAGCTTCCTGCCTAGCTACAAGCCCGAAGACTCCAGCCTCCTTCCTAGGCACATGCCGAGGTCTCGAGCCTCCTGCTTAGCCACAAGCCGGAAGACTCCAGCCTCCTGCCTAGCCACAAGCCCGAAGACTCCAGCCTCCTGCCTAGCCCCAAGATCGAAGACTCCAGCCTCCTGCCTAGCCCCAAGACTGAAGACTCCAGCCTCTTGCCTAGCCCCAAGGATGAAGACTCCAGCCTCCTGCCTATCCCTAAGCATGAAGACTCCAGCCTCCTGCCTAGCCACAAACCCGAAGACTCCAGCCTCCTGCCTAGTCACAAGCATGAAGGCTCCAGCCTCCTGCCTAGCCCCAAATATGAAGGCTCCAGCCTCCTGCCTAGCCCCAAGCGTGAAGAATGCAGCCTCCTGCCTAGCCCCAAGCATGAAGACTCCAGCCTCCTGCCTAGCCTCTAGCCTGCAGACTCCGGCCTCCTGCCTAGCCTCTAGCCTGAAGAATCCAGCCTCCTGCCTTGCCTCTAGCCTAAAGATCCAGCCTCCTGCCTAGCCTCTATCCCGAAGACTCCAGCCTCCTGCATAGCCACAAGCCCGAAGTCTCCAGACTCCTGCCTAGCCACAACCCTGAAGACTCCAGCCTCCTGCCTAGCCACAAAGTCGAAGACTCCAGTCTCCTGCCTAGCCACAAGCATTAACACGCCAGCCTCCTGCCTAGCCTGCAGCCTGAAGACTCCAGTCTTTGGCCTGGTCTCTAGCCTGAAGACTCCAACCTTTTGCATAGCCGCTAACCTGAAGACTCCAGTCTCCTGCCTAGACCCAAGCTCGAAGACTCCACCCTCCTGCCTAGCCCCAAGCTCGAAGAGTCTAGCCTCCTGCCTAGCCAGAAGCCCGAAGACTCCAGCCTCCTGCCTAGCCAGAAGCCCGAAGACTCCAGCCTCCTGCCTAGCCACAAGCTCGAAGACTCTAGCCTCCTGCCTAGCCCCAAGACTGAAGACTCCAGCCCCTTGCCTAGCCCCAAGCATGAAGACTCCAGCCTCCTGCCTATACCTAAGCATGAAGACTGCAGCCTCCTGCCTAGCCCCAAGCTCGAAGACTCCAGCCTCCTGCCTAGCCACAAGCCCGAAGACTCCAGCCTCCTGCCTAGCCACAAGCTGGAAGCCTCCTGTCTCCTGCCTAGCCACAAGCATTAACACTTCAGCCTCCTGCCTAGCCTGCAGCGTGAAAACTCTAGGATCTGGCCTAGCCACAAGCTAGAAGACTCCAGCCTCCTGCCTAGCCTCTAGCCCGAAGTCTCCAGCCTCCTGCCTAACCACAAGCCGGAAGACTCCAGCCTCCTGCCTAGCCCGAAGCCCGAAGACTCCAGCTTCCTGCCTAGCTACAAGCCCGAAGACTCCAGCCTCCTGCCTAGCCACAATCCCGAAATCTACAGTCTCCTGCCTAGCCCAAGACCGAAGACTCCAGCCTCCTGCCTAGCCCCAAGACTGAAGACTCCAGCCTCTTGCCGAGCCCCAAGCATGAAGACTCCAGCCTCCTGCCTAGCCCCAAATATGAAGACTCTAGCCTCCTGCCGAGCCCCAATCATGACGACTCCAGCCTCCTGCCTATCCCCAAGCATGAAGACTCCAGCCTCCTGCCTAGCCCCAAGCCCGAAGCCTCCAGCCTCCTGCCTAGCCAGAAGCCCGAAGTCTCCAGCCTCCTGCCTAGCCACAAACCCGAAGACTCCAGCCTCCTGCCTAGCCACAAGCATGAAGACTCCAGCCTCTTGCCTAGCCCCAAATATGAAGACTCTAGCCTCCTGCCTCGCCCCAATCATGAAGAATCCAGCCTCCCGCCTACCCCAAGCATGAAGACTCCAGCCTCCTGCCTAGCCCCAAGCCCGAAGTCTCCAGACTCCTGCCTAGCCACAACCCTGAAGACTCCAGCCTTCTACCTAGCCACAAGCCTGAAGACTCGAGCCTCCTGCCTAGCCACAAGCCCGAAGTCTCCAGACTCCTGCCTAGCCACAACCCTGAAGACTCCAGCCTCCTGCCTAGCCACAAGCCGGAACACTCCTGTCTCCTGCCTAGCCACAAGCATTAACACGCCAGCCTCCTGCCCAGCCTGCAGCCTGAAGACTCCAGCCTTTGGCCTGGTCCCTAGCCTGAAGACTCCAACCTCCTGCATCGCCGCTAACCTGAAGACTCCAGCCACCGAGATTTTCTCTAGCCTGAAGACTCCAGCGTCCTGCCTCACCCGAGCCCGAAGACTCCTGCCTCCTGCCTAGCTGCAAGCCCGAAAACTTCAGTCTCCTGCCTAGCCCAAGACCGAAGACTCCAGCCTCCTGCCTAGCCCCAAGACTGAAGACTCCAGCCTCTTGCCGAGCCCCAAGCATGAAGACTCCAGCCTCCTGCCTATCCCCAAGCATGAAGACTCCAACCTCCTGCCTAGCCCCAAGCCCGCAGCCACCAGTCTCCGGCCTAGCCCCAACCTCGAAGACTCCAGCCTCCTGCCTAGCTAGAAGCCCGAAGACTCCAGCCTCCTGCCTAGCCACAAGCCGGAAGACTCCAGCCTCCTGCCTAGCCCCTAGCCCGATGTCTCCAGCCTGCTGCCTAGCCACAAGCCCGAAGACTCCAGCCACCTGCCTAGCCACAAGCCCGAAGACTCCAGCCTCCTGCCTAGCCACAAGCCCGAAGACTCCAGCCTCCTGCCTAGCCCCAAGCCTGAAGACTCCAGCTTCCTGCCTAGCTACAAGCCCGAAGACTCCAGCCTCCTTCCTAGGCACATGCCGAGGTCTCGAGCCTCCTGCCTAGCCACATGCCGGAAGACTCCAGCCTCCTGCCTAGCCACAAGCCCGAAGACTCCAGCCTCCTGCCTAGCCCCAAGATCGAAGACTCCAGCCTCCTGTCTAGCCCCAAGCCCGAAGACTCCAGCCTCCTGCCTAGCCACAAGCTGGAAGCCTCCTGTCTCCTGCCTAGCCACAAGCATTAACACTTCAGCCTCCTGCCTAGCCTGCAGCCTGAAAACTCTAGGCTCTGGCCTAGCCACAAGCTAGAAGACTCCAGCCTCCTGCCTAGCCTCTAGCCCGAAGTCTCCAGCCTCCTGCCTAGCCACAAGCCGGAAGACTCCAGCCTCCTGCCTAGCCCGAAGCCCGAAGACTCCAGCTTCCTGCCTAGCTACAAGCCCGAAGACTCCAGCCTCCTGCCTAGACACAAGCCCGAAAACTTCAGTCTCCTGCCTAGCCCAAGACCGAAGACTCCAGCCTCCTGCCTAGCCCCAAGACTGAAGACTCCAGCCTCTTGCCGATCCCCAAGCATGAAGACTCCAGCCTCCTGCCTAGCCCCAAATATGAAGACTCTAGCCTCCTGCCTAGCCCCAATCATGACGACTCCAGCCTCCTGCCTATCCCCAAGCATGAAGACTCCAGCCTCCTGCCTAGCCCCAAGCCCGAAGTCTCCAGCCTCCTGCCTAGCCAGAAGCCCGAAGACTCCAGCCTCCTGCCTAGCCACAAGCATGAAGACTCCAGCCTCTTGCCTAGCCCCAAATATGAAGACTCTAGCCTCCTGCCTAGCCCCAATCATGAAGAATCCAGCCTCCCGCCTACCCCAAGCATGAAGACTCCAGCCTCCTGCCTATCCCCAAGCATGAAGACTCCAAGCTCCTGCCTAGCCCCAAGCCCGCAGCCACCAGTCTCCGGCCTAGCCCCAACCTCGAAGACTCCAGCCTCCTGCCTAGCTAGAAGCCCGAAGACTCCAGCCTCCTGCCTAGCCACAAGCCGGAAGACTCCAGCCTCCTGCCTAGCCCCTAGCCCGAAGTCTCCAGCCTGCTGCCTAGCCACAAGCCCGAAGACTCCAGCCACCTGCCTAGCCACAAGCCCGAAGACTCCAGCCTCCTGCCTAGCCACAAGTCCGAAGACTCCAGCTTCCTGCCTAGCTACAAGCCCGAAGACTCCAGCCTCCTTCCTAGGCACATGCCGAGGTCTCGAGCCTCCTGCTTAGCCACAAGCCGGAAGACTCCAGCCTCCTGCCTAGCCACAAGCCCGAAGACTCCAGCCTCCTGCCTAGCCCCAAGATCGAAGACTCCAGCCTCCTGCCTAGCCCCAAGACTGAAGACTCCAGCCTCTTGCCTAGCCCCAAGGATGAAGACTCCAGCCTCCTGCCTATCCCTAAGCATGAAGACTCCAGCCTCCTGCCTAGCCACAAACCCGAAGACTCCAGCCTCCTGCCTAGTCACAAGCATGAAGGCTCCAGCCTCCTGCCTAGCCCCAAATATGAAGGCTCCAGCCTCCTGCCTAGCCCCAAGCGTGAAGAATGCAGCCTCCTGCCTAGCCCCAAGCATGAAGACTCCAGCCTCCTGCCTAGCCTCTAGCCTGCAGACTCCGGCCTCCTGCCTAGCCTCTAGCCTGAAGAATCCAGCCTCCTGCCTAGCCTCTAGCCTGAAGAATCCAGCCTCCTGCCTTGCCTCTAGCCTAAAGATCCAGCCTCCTGCCTAGCCTCTATCCCGAAGACTCCAGCCTCCTGCATAGCCACAAGCCCGAAGTCTCCAGACTCCTGCCTAGCCACAACCCTGAAGACTCCAGCCTCCTGCCTAGCCACAAAGTCGAAGACTCCAGTCTCCTGCCTAGCCACAAGCATTAACACGCCAGCCTCCTGCCTAGCCTGCAGCCTGAAGACTCCAGTCTTTGGCCTGGTCTCTAGCCTGAAGACTCCAACCTTTTGCATAGCCGCTAACCTGAAGACTCCAGTCTCCTGCCTAGACCCAAGCTCGAAGACTCCACCCTCCTGCCTAGCCCCAAGCTCGAAGAGTCTAGCCTCCTGCCTAGCCAGAAGCCCGAAGACTCCAGCCTCCTGCCTAGCCAGAAGCCCGAAGACTCCAGCCTCCTGCCTAGCCACAAGCTCGAAGACTCTAGCCTCCTGCCTAGCCCCAAGACTGAAGACTCCAGCCCCTTGCCTAGCCCCAAGCATGAAGACTCCAGCCTCCTGCCTATACCTAAGCATGAAGACTGCAGCCTCCTGCCTAGCCCCAAGCTCGAAGACTCCAGCCTCCTGCCTAGCCACAAGCCCGAAGACTCCAGCCTCCTGCCTAGCCACAAGCTGGAAGCCTCCTGTCTCCTGCCTAGCCACAAGCATTAACACTTCAGCCTCCTGCCTAGCCTGCAGCGTGAAAACTCTAGGATCTGGCCTAGCCACAAGCTAGAAGACTCCAGCCTCCTGCCTAGCCTCTAGCCCGAAGTCTCCAGCCTCCTGCCTAACCACAAGCCGGAAGACTCCAGCCTCCTGCCTAGCCCGAAGCCCGAAGACTCCAGCTTCCTGCCTAGCTACAAGCCCGAAGACTCCAGCCTCCTGCCTAGCCACAAGCCCGAAATCTACAGTCTCCTGCCTAGCCCAAGACCGAAGACTCCAGCCTCCTGCCTAGCCCCAAGACTGAAGACTCCAGCCTCTTGCCGAGCCCCAAGCATGAAGACTCCAGCCTCCTGCCTAGCCCCAAATATGAAGACTCTAGCCTCCTGCCGAGCCCCAATCATGACGACTCCTGCCTCCTGCCTATCCCCAAGCATGAAGACTCCAGCCTCCTGCCTAGCCCCAAGCCCGAAGCCTCCAGCCTCCTGCCTAGCCAGAAGCCCGAAGTCTCCAGCCTCCTGCCTAGCCACAAACCCGAAGACTCCAGCCTCCTGCCTAGCCACAAGCATGAAGACTCCAGCCTCTTGCCTAGCCCCAAATATGAAGACTCTAGCCTCCTGCCTAGCCCCAATCATGAAGAATCCAGCCTCCCGCCTACCCCAAGCTGAAGACTCCAGCCTCCTGCCTAGCCCCAAGCCCGAAGTCTCCAGACTCCTGCCTAGCCACAACCCTGAAGACTCCAGCCTTCTGCCTAGCCACAAGCCTGAAGACTCGAGCCTCCTGCCTAGCCACAAGCCCGAAGTCTCCAGACTCCTGCCTAGCCACAACCCTGAAGACTCCAGCCTCCTGCCTAGCCACAAGCCGGAACACTCCTGTCTCCTGCCTAGCCACAAGCATTAACACGCCAGCCTCCTGCCCAGCCTGCAGCCTGAAGACTCCAGCCTTTGGCCTGGTCCCTAGCCTGAAGACTCCAACCTCCTGCATCGCCGCTAACCTGAAGACTCCAGCCACCGAGATTTTCTCTAGCCTGAAGACTCCAGCGTCCTGCCTCACCCGAGCCCGAAGACTCCTGCCTCCTGCCTAGCTGCAAGCCCGAAAACTTCAGTCTCCTGCCTAGCCCAAGACCGAAGACTCCAGCCTCCTGCCTAGCCCCAAGACTGAAGACTCCAGCCTCTTGCCGAGCCCCAAGCATGAAGACTCCAGCCTCCTGCCTATCCCCAAGCATGAAGACTCCAACCTCCTGCCTAGCCCCAAGCCCGCAGCCACCAGTCTCCGGCCTAGCCCCAACCTCGAAGACTCCAGCCTCCTGCCTAACTAGAAGCCCGAAGACTCCAGCCTCCTGCCTAGCCACAAGCCGGAAGACTCCAGCCTCCTGCCTAGCCCCTAGCCCGAAGTCTCCAGCCTGCTGCCTAGCCACAAGCCCGAAGACTCCAGCCACCTGCCTAGCCACAAGCCCGAAGACTCCAGCCTCCTGCCTAGCCACAAGCCCGAAGACTCCAGCCTCCTGCCTAGCCCCAAGCCCGAAGACTCCAGCTTCCTGCCTAGCTACAAGCCCGAAGACTCCAGCCTCCTTCCTAGGCACATGCCGAGGTCTCGAGCCTCCTGCCTAGCCACATGCCGGAAGACTCCAGCCTCCTGCCTAGCCACAAGCCCGAAGACTCCAGCCTCCTGCCTAGCCCCAAGATCGAAGACTCCAGCCTCCTGTCTAGCCCCAAGACTGAAGACTCCAGCCTCTTGCCTAGCCCCAAGGATGAAGACTCCAGCCTCCTGCCTATCCCTAAGCATGAAGACTCCAGCCTCCTGCCTAGCCAGAAGCCCGAAGACTCCAGCCTCCTGCCTAGTCACAAGCATGAAGGCTCCAGCCTCCTGCCTAGCCCCAAATATGAAGGCTCCAGCCTCCTGCCTAGCCCCAAGCATGAAGAATGCAGCCTCCTGCCTAGCCCCAAGCATGAAGACTCCAGCCTCCTGCCTAGCCTCTAGCCTGCAGACTCCGGCCTCCTGCCTAGCCTCTAGCCTGAAGAATCCAGCCTCCTGCCTTGCCTCTAGCCTAAAGATCCAGCCTCCTGCCTAGCCTCTATCCCGAAGACTCCAGCCTCCTGCCTAGCCACAAGCCCGAAGTCTCCAGACTCGTGCCTAGCCACAACCCTGAAGACTCCAGCCTCCTGCCTAGCCACAAGCCTGAAGACTCGAGCCTCCTGCCTAGCCACAAGCCGGAACACTCCTGTCTCCTGCCTAGCCACAAGCATTAACACGCCAGCCTCCTGCCCAGCCTGCAGCCTGAGGACTCCAGCCTTTGGCCTGGTCCCTAGCCTGAAGACTCCAACCTCCTGCATCGCCGCTAACCTGGAGACTCCAGCCACCGAGATTTTCTCTAGCCTGAAGACTCCAGCGTCCTGCCTCACCCGAGCCCGAAGACTCCTGCCTCCTGCCTAGCTGCAAGCCCGAAAACTTCAGTCTCCTGCCTAGCCCAAGACCGAAGACTCCAGCCTCCTGCCTAGCCTCTAGCCCGAAGTCTCCAGCCTCCTGCCTAACCACAAGCCGGAAGACTCCAGCCTCCTGCCTAGCCCGAAGCCCGAAGACTCCAGCTTCCTGCCTAGCTACAAGCCCGAAGACTCCAGCCTCCTGCCTAGCCACAAGCCCGAAATCTACAGTCTCCTGCCTAGCCCAAGACCGAAGACTCCAGCCTCCTGCCTAGCCCCAAGACTGAAGACTCCAGCCTCTTGCCGAGCCCCAAGCATGAAGACTCCAGCCTCCTGCCTAGCCCCAAATATGAAGACTCTAGCCTCCTGCCGAGCCCCAATCATGACGACTCCAGCCTCCTGCCTATCCCCAAGCATGAAGACTCCAGCCTCCTGCCTAGCCCCAAGCCCGAAGCCTCCAGCCTCCTGCCTAGCCAGAAGCCCGAAGTCTCCAGCCTCCTGCCTAGCCACAAACCCGAAGACTCCAGCCTCCTGCCTAGCCACAAGCATGAAGACTCCAGCCTCTTGCCTAGCCCCAAATATGAAGACTCTAGCCTCCTGCCTAGCCCCAATCATGAAGAATCCAGCCTCCCGCCTACCCCAAGCATGAAGACTCCAGCCTCCTGCCTAGCCCCAAGCCCGAAGTCTCCAGACTCCTGCCTAGCCACAACCCTGAAGACTCCAGCCTCCTGCCTAGCCACAAGCCTGAAGACTCGAGCCTCCTGCCTAGCCACAAGCCCGAAGTCTCCAGACTCCTGCCTAGCCACAACCCTGAAGACTCCAGCCTCCTGCCTAGCCACAAGCCTGAAGACTCGAGCCTCCTGCCTAGCCACAAGCCGGAACACTCCTGTCTCCTGCCTAGCCACAAGCATTAACACGCCAGCCTCCTGCCCAGCCTGCAGCCTGAAGACTCCAGCCTTTGGCCTGGTCCCTAGCCTGAAGACTCCAACCTCCTGCATCGCCGCTAACCTGAAGACTCCAGCCACCGAGATTTTCTCTAGCCTGAAGACTCCAGCGTCCTGCCTCACCCGAGCCCGAAGACTCCTGCCTCCTGCCTAGCTGCAAGCCCGAAAACTTCAGTCTCCTGCCTAGCCCAAGACCGAAGACTCCAGCCTCCTGCCTAGCCCCAAGACTGAAGACTCCAGCCTCTTGCCGAGCCCCAGGCATGAAGACTCCAGCCTCCTGCCTATCCCCAAGCATGAAGACTCCAACCTCCTGCCTAGCCCCAAGCCCGCAGCCACCAGTCTCCGGCCTAGCCCCAACCTCGAAGACTCCAGCCTCCTGCCTAGCTAGAAGCCCGAAGACTCCAGCCTCCTGCCTAGCCACAAGCCGGAAGACTCCAGCCTCCTGCCTAGCCCCTAGCCCGAAGTCTCCAGCCTGCTGCCTAGCCACAAGCCCGAAGACTCCAGCCACCTGCCTAGCCACAAGCCCGAAGACTCCAGCCTCCTGCCTAGCCACAAGCCCGAAGACTCCAGCCTCCTGCCTAGCCCCAAGCCCGAAGACTCCAGCTTCCTGCCTAGCTACAAGCCCGAAGACTCCAGCCTCCTTCCTAGGCACATGCCGAGGTCTCGAGCCTCCTGCCTAGCCACATGCCGGAAGACTCCAGCCTCCTGCCTAGCCACAAGCCCGAAGACTCCAGCCTCCTGCCTAGCCCCAAGATCGAAGACTCCAGCCTCCTGTCTAGCCCCAAGACTGAAGACTCCAGCCTCTTGCCTAGCCCCAAGGATGAAGACTCCAGCCTCCTGCCTATCCCTAAGCATGAAGACTCCAGCCTCCTGCCTAGCCAGAAGCCCGAAGACTCCAGCCTCCTGCCTAGTCACAAGCATGAAGGCTCCAGCCTCCTGCCTAGCCCCAAATATGAAGGCTCCAGCCTCCTGCCTAGCCCCAAGCATGAAGAATGCAGCCTCCTGCCTAGCCCCAAGCATGAAGACTCCAGCCTCCTGCCTAGCCTCTAGCCTGCAGACTCCGGCCTCCTGCCTAGCCTCTAGCCTGAAGAATCCAGCCTCCTGCCTTGCCTCTAGCCTAAAGATCCAGCCTCCTGCCTAGCCTCTATCCCGAAGACTCCAGCCTCCTGCCTAGCCACAAGCCCGAAGTCTCCAGACTCGTGCCTAGCCACAACCCTGAAGACTCCAGCCTCCTGCCTAGCCACAAGCCTGAAGACTCGAGCCTCCTGCCTAGCCACAAGCCGGAACACTCCTGTCTCCTGCCTAGCCACAAGCATTAACACGCCAGCCTCCTGCCCAGCCTGCAGCCTGAGGACTCCAGCCTTTGGCCTGGTCCCTAGCCTGAAGACTCCAACCACCTGCATCGCCGCTAACCTGAAGACTCCAGCCACCGAGATTTTCTCTAGCCTGAAGACTCCAGCGTCCTGCCTCACCCGAGCCCGAAGACTCCTGCCTCCTGCCTAGCTGCAAGCCTGAAAACTTCAGTCTCCTGCCTAGCCCAAGACCGAAGACTCCAGCCTCCTGCCTAGCCCCAAGATCGAAGACTCCAGCCTCCTGCCTAGCCCCAGGACTGAAGACTCCAGCCTCTTGCCTAGCTCCAAGCATGAAGACTCCAGCCCCCTGCCTATCCCCAAGCATGAAGACTCCAGCCTCCTGCCCAGCCAGAAGTCCGAAGACTCCAGCCTCCTGCCCAGCCACAAACCCGAAGACTCCAGCCACCTGCCTAGCCCCAAATATGAAGACTCCAGCCTCCTGCCTAGCGCCAAGATCGAAGACTCCAGCCTCCTGCCTAGCCCCAAGACTGAAGACTCCAGCCTCTTGCCTAGCCCCAAGGATGAAGACTCCAGCCTCCTGCCTATCCCTAAGCATGAAGACTCCAGCCTCCTGCCTAGCCACAAACCCGAAGACTCCAGCCTCCTGCCTAGTCACAAGCATGAAGGCTCCAGCCTCCTGCCTAGCCCCAAATATGAAGGCTCCAGCCTCCTGCCTAGCCCCAAGCGTGAAGAATGCAGCCTCCTGCCTAGCCCCAAGCATGAAGACTCCAGCCTCCTGCCTAGCCTCTAGCCTGCAGACTCCGGCCTCCTGCCTAGCCTCTAGCCTGAAGAATCCAGCCTCCTGCCTTGCCTCTAGCCTAAAGATCCAGCCTCCTGCCTAGCCTCTATCCCGAAGACTCCAGCCTCCTGCATAGCCACAAGCCCGAAGTCTCCAGACTCCTGCCTAGCCACAACCCTGAAGACTCCAGCCTCCTGCCTAGCCACAAAGTCGAAGACTCCAGTCTCCTGCCTAGCCACAAGCATTAACACGCCAGCCTCCTGCCTAGCCTGCAGCCTGAAGACTCCAGTCTTTGGCCTGGTCTCTAGCCTGAAGACTCCAACCTTTTGCATAGCCGCTAACCTGAAGACTCCAGTCTCCTGCCTAGACCCAAGCTCGAAGACTCCACCCTCCTGCCTAGCCCCAAGCTCGAAGAGTCTAGCCTCCTGCCTAGCCAGAAGCCCGAAGACTCCAGCCTCCTGCCTAGCCAGAAGCCCGAAGACTCCAGCCTCCTGCCTAGCCACAAGCTCGAAGACTCTAGCCTCCTGCCTAGCCCCAAGACTGAAGACTCCAGCCCCTTGCCTAGCCCCAAGCATGAAGACTCCAGCCTCCTGCCTATACCTAAGCATGAAGACTGCAGCCTCCTGCCTAGCCCCAAGCTCGAAGACTCCAGCCTCCTGCCTAGCCACAAGCCCGAAGACTCCAGCCTCCTGCCTAGCCACAAGCTGGAAGCCTCCTGTCTCCTGCCTAGCCACAAGCATTAACACTTCAGCCTCCTGCCTAGCCTGCAGCGTGAAAACTCTAGGATCTGGCCTAGCCACAAGCTAGAAGACTCCAGCCTCCTGCCTAGCCTCTAGCCCGAAGTCTCCAGCCTCCTGCCTAACCACAAGCCGGAAGACTCCAGCCTCCTGCCTAGCCCGAAGCCCGAAGACTCCAGCTTCCTGCCTAGCTACAAGCCCGAAGACTCCAGCCTCCTGCCTAGCCACAATCCCGAAATCTACAGTCTCCTGCCTAGCCCAAGACCGAAGACTCCAGCCTCCTGCCTAGCCCCAAGACTGAAGACTCCAGCCTCTTGCCGAGCCCCAAGCATGAAGACTCCAGCCTCCTGCCTAGCCCCAAATATGAAGACTCTAGCCTCCTGCCGAGCCCCAATCATGACGACTCCAGCCTCCTGCCTATCCCCAAGCATGAAGACTCCAGCCTCCTGCCTAGCCCCAAGCCCGAAGCCTCCAGCCTCCTGCCTAGCCAGAAGCCCGAAGTCTCCAGCCTCCTGCCTAGCCACAAACCCGAAGACTCCAGCCTCCTGCCTAGCCACAAGCATGAAGACTCCAGCCTCTTGCCTAGCCCCAAATATGAAGACTCTAGCCTCCTGCCTCGCCCCAATCATGAAGAATCCAGCCTCCCGCCTACCCCAAGCATGAAGACTCCAGCCTCCTGCCTAGCCCCAAGCCCGAAGTCTCCAGACTCCTGCCTAGCCACAACCCTGAAGACTCCAGCCTTCTACCTAGCCACAAGCCTGAAGACTCGAGCCTCCTGCCTAGCCACAAGCCCGAAGTCTCCAGACTCCTGCCTAGCCACAACCCTGAAGACTCCAGCCTCCTGCCTAGCCACAAGCCGGAACACTCCTGTCTCCTGCCTAGCCACAAGCATTAACACGCCAGCCTCCTGCCCAGCCTGCAGCCTGAAGACTCCAGCCTTTGGCCTGGTCCCTAGCCTGAAGACTCCAACCTCCTGCATCGCCGCTAACCTGAAGACTCCAGCCACCGAGATTTTCTCTAGCCTGAAGACTCCAGCGTCCTGCCTCACCCGAGCCCGAAGACTCCTGCCTCCTGCCTAGCTGCAAGCCCGAAAACTTCAGTCTCCTGCCTAGCCCAAGACCGAAGACTCCAGCCTCCTGCCTAGCCCCAAGACTGAAGACTCCAGCCTCTTGCCGAGCCCCAAGCATGAAGACTCCAGCCTCCTGCCTATCCCCAAGCATGAAGACTCCAACCTCCTGCCTAGCCCCAAGCCCGCAGCCACCAGTCTCCGGCCTAGCCCCAACCTCGAAGACTCCAGCCTCCTGCCTAGCTAGAAGCCCGAAGACTCCAGCCTCCTGCCTAGCCACAAGCCGGAAGACTCCAGCCTCCTGCCTAGCCCCTAGCCCGATGTCTCCAGCCTGCTGCCTAGCCACAAGCCCGAAGACTCCAGCCACCTGCCTAGCCACAAGCCCGAAGACTCCAGCCTCCTGCCTAGCCACAAGCCCGAAGACTCCAGCCTCCTGCCTAGCCCCAAGCCTGAAGACTCCAGCTTCCTGCCTAGCTACAAGCCCGAAGACTCCAGCCTCCTTCCTAGGCACATGCCGAGGTCTCGAGCCTCCTGCCTAGCCACATGCCGGAAGACTCCAGCCTCCTGCCTAGCCACAAGCCCGAAGACTCCAGCCTCCTGCCTAGCCCCAAGATCGAAGACTCCAGCCTCCTGTCTAGCCCCAAGCCCGAAGACTCCAGCCTCCTGCCTAGCCACAAGCTGGAAGCCTCCTGTCTCCTGCCTAGCCACAAGCATTAACACTTCAGCCTCCTGCCTAGCCTGCAGCCTGAAAACTCTAGGCTCTGGCCTAGCCACAAGCTAGAAGACTCCAGCCTCCTGCCTAGCCTCTAGCCCGAAGTCTCCAGCCTCCTGCCTAGCCACAAGCCGGAAGACTCCAGCCTCCTGCCTAGCCCGAAGCCCGAAGACTCCAGCTTCCTGCCTAGCTACAAGCCCGAAGACTCCAGCCTCCTGCCTAGACACAAGCCCGAAAACTTCAGTCTCCTGCCTAGCCCAAGACCGAAGACTCCAGCCTCCTGCCTAGCCCCAAGACTGAAGACTCCAGCCTCTTGCCGATCCCCAAGCATGAAGACTCCAGCCTCCTGCCTAGCCCCAAATATGAAGACTCTAGCCTCCTGCCTAGCCCCAATCATGACGACTCCAGCCTCCTGCCTATCCCCAAGCATGAAGACTCCAGCCTCCTGCCTAGCCCCAAGCCCGAAGTCTCCAGCCTCCTGCCTAGCCAGAAGCCCGAAGACTCCAGCCTCCTGCCTAGCCACAAGCATGAAGACTCCAGCCTCTTGCCTAGCCCCAAATATGAAGACTCTAGCCTCCTGCCTAGCCCCAATCATGAAGAATCCAGCCTCCCGCCTACCCCAAGCATGAAGACTCCAGCCTCCTGCCTATCCCCAAGCATGAAGACTCCAAGCTCCTGCCTAGCCCCAAGCCCGCAGCCACCAGTCTCCGGCCTAGCCCCAACCTCGAAGACTCCAGCCTCCTGCCTAGCTAGAAGCCCGAAGACTCCAGCCTCCTGCCTAGCCACAAGCCGGAAGACTCCAGCCTCCTGCCTAGCCCCTAGCCCGAAGTCTCCAGCCTGCTGCCTAGCCACAAGCCCGAAGACTCCAGCCACCTGCCTAGCCACAAGCCCGAAGACTCCAGCCTCCTGCCTAGCCACAAGTCCGAAGACTCCAGCTTCCTGCCTAGCTACAAGCCCGAAGACTCCAGCCTCCTTCCTAGGCACATGCCGAGGTCTCGAGCCTCCTGCTTAGCCACAAGCCGGAAGACTCCAGCCTCCTGCCTAGCCACAAGCCCGAAGACTCCAGCCTCCTGCCTAGCCCCAAGATCGAAGACTCCAGCCTCCTGCCTAGCCCCAAGACTGAAGACTCCAGCCTCTTGCCTAGCCCCAAGGATGAAGACTCCAGCCTCCTGCCTATCCCTAAGCATGAAGACTCCAGCCTCCTGCCTAGCCACAAACCCGAAGACTCCAGCCTCCTGCCTAGTCACAAGCATGAAGGCTCCAGCCTCCTGCCTAGCCCCAAATATGAAGGCTCCAGCCTCCTGCCTAGCCCCAAGCGTGAAGAATGCAGCCTCCTGCCTAGCCCCAAGCATGAAGACTCCAGCCTCCTGCCTAGCCTCTAGCCTGCAGACTCCGGCCTCCTGCCTAGCCTCTAGCCTGAAGAATCCAGCCTCCTGCCTAGCCTCTAGCCTGAAGAATCCAGCCTCCTGCCTTGCCTCTAGCCTAAAGATCCAGCCTCCTGCCTAGCCTCTATCCCGAAGACTCCAG